>NW_028118555.1:0-168970 GCF_965113295.1 Leuciscus leuciscus
ACATACAGCTCCTTTAAGTGGCTTGGAAATGCCACAAAAAAACCTAAAACTGTTTTTTTAAACCTAAAAGCGCCAGGTAAACTCCGAATGACACGACAGACAGCACTTTCCATCAAGTTCTCCGCATCTCCAATAGTGTAAAGGAAAGAGCCACTCGCAAATAATCTTAAGGCAATGCAAACAGTTTGTGCTGTAGTTAAAGCCCGACTCCGACAAGTCGAAAATAAGTGTGCGTTTCCAACAAATTAATCATGTAAACGACAATCTCACCAGTCACGAGAAAAAATATATATCTCAGAAAGTGCACTATTGTAACGCAAAATCTCAGTTCTTCGTACCTCAGGGCCCGTTCTTCGTACGTCGCTAACTCAGTTAGCTGGATTTGATTATTGCCGATTTGGCATGATCTGGGATTGTTTGGTTCTTCGACGCTCATCCTGGACTTGCTGTCATAGCAACAGGTGCGCAAGCTTATTTCATGTTAACAGGATTAGATCCCGGCTTCATAAGCGCTGGACTTCCCGTATCAGCTCCGCTTATGAAGCCGCAGTCTAATCCTGTTAACATGAAATAAGCCTGCTCCCGAGCAGGTTTAAGCTTGCGCACCTGGGGCCCGTTCTTCGTACGTCGCTAACTCAGTTAGCTGGATTTGATTATTGGCGATTTGGCATGATCTGGGATTGTTTGGTTCTTCGACGCTCCTCCTGGACTTGCTGTCATAGCAACAGGTGCGCAAGCTTATTTCATGTTAACAGGATTAGATCCCGGCTTCATAAGCGGAGCTGATACTGTACCAGCCATTTGGATTATAGACATACTTAATTTAATGCAGCAACAAATTATTTACAGTGTAGCAAGATGATTTAAAACTCATTTACCTGTAATTAAGGTGTTGCTGTTACTGGTCCCTGGCTTTAGGTCTAAAGGCCTATTTATACTTCTGCGTCGAACTTACGCCGTAGCTACGTCGTAGGCTGTGCTTAGCGCGCGTACCCTTTGGCGTACCCTGATGCGCACCTCTCCAAAAATGTAACAACGCGTCAATTCTACGCGGACGCAAGCGCTGTGATTGGTCTGCTAGAACCCCTCCCTCGGGTTTCACATGGTCCCTCTGCATGAGTAATTGCGCGTCAACGCGGACAACGACGCAGAAGTATAAATTAAAACCAACGCGTTGCCTACGCTCATCCTGGACTTGCTGTCATAGCAACTGGGGCCCGTTCTTCGTACGTTGCTTGAAACATCCAAGATCAAATTATGAGACATCCAAGGTGATATCATCGGCCTAATCATGATCTGACTAATTCGTTTCTTCGAACACACCTGCCAGTTATGATTAGTATAGCTGGATTGAGTTATCTGAGATAACTGCGCGTTCATGCGCTGGTTTAAAAGGGGATATGTATCGATAGTAGAAACATTGATCAGCAACGCTGCTATTGGCTGCTCACCATGGCCAAAGAGCGCGCACAGTTTTTCTCCGCAGCAGAGCAAGAGTTATTGAAGGTTATGCAGAATATGAAACCTTAATTAAAACGCCAGGGAACACCTCAAAGTGTGCAAAACCCAGGAGAGAGGGCTGGCAAAAAGTAGCAGACAAATGAAATGCGTAAGTGTTCCATGTTATGGTTATATCACTTATTACAGTGTATATTCTTGTATTTTAATCATTTCATAATTGCTTAATGTCAGAGCCACCTCAGTGTTCTTCAACCCTGCTCCTGGAGGACCCCCAACACTGCTGGTTTTCTTTGTCTCCCTAATCAAACACACCTGATTCAACTCATCAGCTCATTAACCCATGTGATAATGAGTTGATGAATTGAATCCGGTGTGTTTGATTAGGGAGACAAAGAAAACCAGCAGTGTTGGGGGTCCTCCGGGAGCAGGGTTGAAGAACACTGCACTAGAACATGGGAACAAGTAAAAGGGAAGTACAAGAATATTCTTCAAAATGGTAATCTTTTCTACTTCTACTGTTCTTTGTCTCTTTTACAAAAGAAAAGCACCGTTAAATGTGTTTGTCTGTTTATAACAGCAACCAAGAAAAAGGCTGAGCTGAAAAAAAACAAACAGGTGGTGGTCCTGCTCCCTCACATTATACCACATTATACCCCAGCAGTAGAGCTGGCCCTGGGGTTAAATGTGAACCGACCCATTGTGGAGGGCATCCCTGGGGGCAGCTCTTCCTCAGACCAACAGCCAGGAACCAGTAGCAGCAACACCTTCATTACTGGTAAATGAGCTTTAAATGATCTTGCTACACTGTAAAATATATCTTTTTTTTTTTGCCGCATTAAATTAAGTAGGCCTATATAATCCAAATGGCTGGTACAGTAATTTCAGCTGTTAAATATTGAGTAGTGATCAATTGCTTTGACTTGTGAAGGTGAAAACTGCTGAACTTAATGTAAGAATATTTTGCCATGAGTTACTGATCACATTTGTTCATATAGTGTAGTTCATTGTAATGCCATTGTGTTTCCTCTTTTGTGCAGTTTTACATAATACACCAACACTTGTACCTGTTCCCAAGAAAGTAGTGGCTGAAATATGTGCAGTAAGTGGACTTTTTCTAACTTTACATCAAAAGGGAAGAAAGTGCAACACTTTGTAATGCCCATTTGTTTCCATTGCACAGGACAGTGAAGAAACCCTCTCAGATGACTGTCCTTTGGAGGAAGTACTTGTAAGTGCATAAATAACTTTACTTCATTTATAGTAACTTGTGTACATATTATTTCTGACTGCAATATGAGTTGCAGAAGGAAAGGCCTACTGCACAAAGTGATACAGAGGTGGGCAGTGTAGTAACCTACTTGTACTTTTTATTTTTGTTGCATGAGGCTTGTGTTGACAGTTCTTTATTTTTTATTTTTTATTTTTTATTCTTTTTATCCAAACATGGCACAGGGTGATATCCGTATATAAACGGAATCTACAACAGAAAATTTAGTATTTTGACCTGAAAAAACAGAAAAATGAAGGGGAGAAATAGAACTTGACACCTTAAAGAAGAAAAAACTGGCACTAGAGATTGAGTTGCTTCAAAAGGAACTTCAGAGTAAGTGCTAAATACACTATTTCACACAGAGTACTATTGCTGACCTTGGATAACAATATATCTTATTGCAGGCAAAAGATGACCATCATTGGCTTTTCTTGACAAAGAATAATTGAAATAAAACTCAAGGAACTAAGCATGTTGTCTTGTCTTCTATTCATTTAATGAAGGTTTTTGTTTAAAAAAAAAAAAAAAAAAATGGTGTTCCACAATTCTGTCCCGTGCAGCTCTGCCACTAGGTTGGTCCAAGTGCACTGGCTGGAGGTCATCATCAGGCTGCACGTCCTCCACCACAGGGGTCCTCTCCTTTCTGATGGTGGCACTATTGTGGAGTATGGCACATGCAACAATAATGTCACAGGCCCTGTCAGGTGCAACCCTCAGACACTGAAATCTTTCCTTTAGTTGCCCAAAGGTCATTTCAATGCGTGCCCTTGTCCTGGCTAGAGCTGCATTGAAACGGGTTTGTGGTCCGGGGTTTGGGTCAGGGAATGGCGTCATGAAATACTGCCTGCAGGTATAGCCCAAGCGGGAAGGAAGTCGACCGGAAGTTGAAGCCGGCCGCGTGCCACCATCTTGTAGCAGAACTTCACCTGCTGTTAGCATCCCATTGACTCCCATTCATTTTGACGTCACTTTGACAGTGAATAACTTTACATCTGAGGCGTTTGAAGACTCCATTTGTCCATTATTTATTTCTAAAGAAACACGACAATGTATAAAATGCTCCATTACCTTGTAGCTTACGTTATGGCCCCGTAAAAACAGTTTTTGTAAAAGTAGGCTAACGATTGCGTCATAACCACGCGACACTCTGTCGCACAGTAGAGAGATTACCGTATTGACGGGAGGAGAAGCTCGCGGGCAATCGGGGGGACGTGGAGGCAAAATGACAAAATAATTAATCAGAATACCTAGCAAAAGTTTCTCCTGCTCCTAGCTCATGGACACCTCCTACTCACGATCTCCGTCTCTGCAAGATTCGGAAGGGAATGATTCAGATTTCTCATGCCACAGCCACTAGAAGACAGACGGGTTGCTCACGTCACATCTACGTCGTCAAGCTCAGTTTGAGTCTGCGCGTCAGGAACGGAAGTCCTAAGAAATCGCTGAAAATGGGCTTCACTTGCCTCAATTGAGTTCCAATGAGATGACTCTGTCCATTTCTTATACTGTCTATGGTATAGCCCCTGTCACCAAGCAGGATCCCGTCGTAAGCACCTGGAAAAATGCAGTTTTGTTAGGCTCAGAATAAATGTATGTAATACAGTGAGCTTGATATTAAATATTTCCTTACCACGTTCAAATAATGTGCATAAATGTGACTCTCTGAAAATCCTGGAGTCATGCACAGAACCAGGCCATTTTGCTTCCACATTTGTGATGTAGGACATGGAGTCACACACCATCTAAGATATTTTTAATCAGTCAACTGCATACTTTTTGATTACATTACTTTTTGTATTATTTGATATATTCTGGACTCGCTTCTCCAAGGTAAATGGTGAATTGTTTGATGTCAGGCTGCATGCTCAGAAAGCGGCAGTGGATTGTGCAGCGTGAGACCACCTTCAGCGACAGGTTCTTGTCGTAAAAACGGACAAGACATGGCTGCGAAAGACTTCCCGTATCACCTCCGCTTATAAAGCCGGGATCTAATCCTGTTAACATGAAATAAGCCTGCTCCCGAGCAGGTTTAAGCTTGGGCACCTGTTGCTATGACAGCAAGTCCAGGATGAGCGTCGAAGAACCAAACAATCCAAGATCATGCCAAATCTCCAACAATCAAATCCAGCTAACTGAGTTAGCGACGTACGAAGAACGGGCCCCTGGGGCCTGTTTCAGAAAGGAGGTTCAACTGAGTTGACTTACCCTGAGATGGGAAACTCTGAGTTTTCGGTTACAGAACAGCGGAAATTAGTTAGTTCAATCAACTCTGAGTTGACTGACTCTGAGTTAAGCGCGTGCACCACCACTATAAAAAGCCATTATCAATGGAGTGCAGATATTATGAGTCACCATGGTAACAGCGCCAGACAAAAAGAGGTCTGCATATTTCTCACCAGCTTCTGCAAGCGTAAGAAGACATATTATTATTTTTTAAATATCGGCTGCAGCAGCGAAGGACAACTAGAGTTAGCTAGGGAGAAAATAGTTGCTCGAGTCAATGCGTATGTTTACATTTTAATTAGTTATACAGTGTTGGGTGTAATTAATTACCAAGTCATCTAAATACTGTCATTTAATTAAAGGGATTACTCTTAATTCTTCTGTAATTTGAAGTAAAATCTGATGTAATTGCATTAGACTATAGAACAATTCTGTATATTTAACATACATTTTTAAAAGGTATATTTTTTATGTAACCTTCTCCCTCTACACACTTTGGTCAATTCAAGAATAATCCATGCAATTGTATATTGTTTATTTGAAAGCATTAAAAGTGCAGTTTCTTGTCTCTCCTTGTATTGTTCAAGTGGTTGAGGTTGATATGGGATTTATTAATAAGTAGACCAATACTTTCTAAAGATAGTCATTATTACATGAATCTAATTACACGGTTGAAGATGTCATTTGTAGTTAGTAATTAATAACTATTTTAGAGTAACTTACCCAACTGTTATAATATCAGAGGTGAAACTGGAAGAACAGTATGTTATTCAACCTAATTTTAATTTTCATGGGTGCAATCCTGCAGGTATTAAAAGAACATGGCAGCAGCTGAAAATTAAATATAAGAACATAATTCAATCAGGTAAGGTTTGAGCATATCATGGGTGTAGGCTACCTGAATTTACAAATATTTGACATATTAAATAACTAAATAGCATCCCAGTGTCTAGCAGTGCAGCAGCATTTTTGGCTGGGGGAATTCCTGGAGGGACTTCAGAGCCAGTCACTCCCGAAGATCCAAGGGCCTTCATAAAATGTAAGAGGTTTACATATGTGTTATTTCTTATATAGGCTATTTTTGATATTTCCATTTATTTGACTTTGGGTTGGGTTTTTTGTTGGTCCCAACAGATTCCGATGGTAATATCTGTCTTTTGAAGCCTCCTGTCCCAACAAAACCTGCAGGCAGTTGTAAGTAGCCTACTCAATACACCAGAAATGATGACAGATAGTGTTATAAAGTGTACTCATCTTCACAGGACGATGGGGATAATGTTATGTGTCACATCAAACAATCTACACATTCAGATTTTTTCACATTTTTATGTGGAGTAGAATCTAAGTTTAAAGCTAAGTATAAATGGGTAGTCTTATCTCTCCCCCCGCCCCCAAAGTGGAAGAACAGCAGGAGGACGGTCCATCAACTTCTGTTGCACAGATGAACAGAGTTCAGTGATTTTCAGTAAATGCCACAGTTTAATTCTGTAGAATTTGTTTAGAACTACATTATGTAACTCTAATATACTACTGTATATTCAGTTGCCAGTTAAGGAGTTAATAGACTTCATCTTATTTAAAAAATTGAAAAAAAAAAAAAAAACAGTAAAAATAGCAATATTGTATTTATTAATTAAAGATTAATTTTATTAATAAAAATGTACTGAAAGAATGAATGAGGTGTTTAAACACCACTTCCTCTTTAAAAAAGGGGAGGAGACCGAAAGAAACTCTGGGTTTACCGAAGAAAACCTGCTCCCGGCCAGGTTAGGTTCACAGAGTAAGTTACCATGGTAACTGACTCTGAGTATAAGTTACCTCTCTTTCAGAAACGGGCTTGACTTACTCTGCTTTCTCAGGTTTAACATACCTCCCATCAGGGCCGCGGGAAGTGGGGGTGCTGGGGGTGCTGCAGCACCCCCTGTTTTCACAGAATTGTAAATGCAACGCATATGTTTGTTCATTAAAATGTATAATTTTTTAGCATTTAGTCATTTATTTGTAATAAACACTTTAAGTGGGCTATTTAAAAATTGTTATTTATATGTTAAATTATCTTTTTAAAACATAAGCGCAGAGTGTTACGTAATATTGTGTGTGTGTGTGTGTGTGTGTGTGTCGAAAGAATTTGCCCGCAGCTGCTCAAAAATAAAAAAATAAAAATAAAAATAAACGTCAAAAACCCCACTGTCAGTGTTTTGTAAGGAACAGGCAAATAGGCCTATGTAAAATATAGCAGGAGACATTTTAATTGTTTACTAATAAAACAGTTATTTTTTATGTCAGTGTCGGCTAGACAGATGAAGTTGACGACTCGCGATCTTCGCAGCGCCAGAGAGAAATGCACATTTCATACGAATTACATAAGCAGCGCAGTCTGTTTTCTTTCGTTTTGAATTGTTCTGCTTAAAAGTAGACATTTCAAGCTATCTATATGTCTCAGGTCTGTGAGGCAATAGGCTACCTTATAGGCCTACGCTGAGTTTCATTTATGAGACGAGCTCCAGGTTCGCCAGCGCCTCCGTATCCTGATTATTTATTTTCTAATAGCCTATATTTAGGCTACTTCTTATTAAATCCTGACAATTTGTTGATGAAACATCGATTAAAATTAAGATACAATTAATACAAAACGAAATTAAATTTAAAGACAGGCTTTGTGCTTTCAGTTTGAGGTCTCTGTGAAAGTTTTAAAACATTATTTTAGTGCCGCTTTAGAGCGCTCACGTCCGTAACGGAGAACTGTTAAATAAAATAAATTTCTAAAAAAATGCGACTTAGTCCAGTGCGACTTAGGCTATAGATGTTTTTTTCTTCCCCGTGGCGCATTTTGTGACTGATATGCGACTCCGGAGCAATGAAAATAAAAGGGACTCCGGAATAAAAGCAGAATCAATAAAAGTAAAAAATGTGATGTGCAGTCAGGTTTGAGTGTGTGCGCGTTTTTTGAGGAGTTTTATAGTCTTGATATTGTTTCTTATTCAAAAGTGGTGACGCGACGCGACTGATTTATTATGAGTGTTGGAAACAGTTCTGCTGCCTAATATATTTGATGAATAAAAGGTTAAAAAGAACTGCATTTATTAAAAAATATATATAATTTCTAATAATATAAATCTTCTTTACTATCACTTTTTTTTAAATCAATTTAACACATCCTTGCTGAATAAAAGTATTGATTTATTTAAAAAAAAATAAAAAAAAATACTGACCTCAAATTACTGACCAGTAGTGTATATTGTTGTTACAAAAGATTTCTATTTTTTTAAAAATTGCTTTTTAAAAAAAAAAAATTATTTATTTTTTTTACTTTTTATTCATCAAAGTATCCTAAAAAAAGTATCACAGGTTATGAAAACATATTAAGCAGCAGAACTGTTTCCAACTTTGATAATGAATCATCATATTAGAATTATTTCTAAAGGATCATGTGATAGACTGGAGTAATGATCCTGAAAATTCAGCTTTGCATCACAGAAATAAATGATCATTTAAACCAATTATTTTAAATTGTAAAAATATATCACAATATTACTTTTTTTTCTGTATTTTTGATCAAATAAATGCAGGCTTGATGAGCAGAGGAAACTTCTTTCAAAAACATTAAAAATACTAATACTTATACTTGCCCTGTAATACATGTATTCTTTGTTTTAGATGTTATTAACTTAAATTCTTATGAATAATAAAAATGTTGTAATGTCTATTTGTTATTTATGGCCTGTACGCCTCATTATTGATCTGAGCTTCTACATCTTGAATTCGAATAACATTCGATAAAACATAATTGCTGGATTATTTTGACTATAATAAATAAGCAGATGAAACATAGTAGGCCTATACACTGTTTATCACAGATTACTTTGGACCAAAGTTACCATATTATAATTAATTATTATATAGTTCTATTCATTCATTTTATTTAAATTAGCACTGGTTAAAATGTATAAAGCATGAACAAGATATGAAACAATATTTATTAATAATACACAGTTTAAATATCACAAATATCAAATTGTATTTTCATTTGCGTCCTATGCTGGCTAATTACGACGTTTAACCTGTTATCATAATGAAATTCATGCATTTATTTATTTGTCATTTAAACTGATGCAAACAGGGAAAGAGAGTAGAAAACACTTATTATCCTGTCGCCCCCTCTAGTGGACAGCATTAAGTATTACGGCCTTCATTGCTCAGATAACTCAAGTCGATGGATTTTTTGGGAAAGTCTGACCAGTTAGAAGCAAGTTAGACCAGTCTGAGGGTCTGAGCTGAGTTTGGTGAAGCATCAAAGTTCTAGGCGGAGTCAATTTCTCATAATAATAATAACAATTAATCCCAAACCTGGTAATTTTGTCAGTATTTAATTTACGTTCACTGATTCTGGCTTCTCTCTTTTCTGTCTCTTTCTTTTCATGTGAACTGAGTAGGCTACACATGCTTAAATTCAAAAAATATAAACTTTATTTCTATTCAAAATGATGTATAGCCCATAGGCTATATGTCACACACGCCTACCTGCTTTTTGATGTAAATAAAAGACTAGAGTGGTAAATGTTACGGACATATTATCATGGTACAGTTCAGCCTATTATTGATTTTTATTTCCACTTCCCTTTTATCCAAAGAGACGGAACTATTTGCACTGTATTTATCAATGGGAAATATGCTAATATAATCTGTCATATACTGTGGCTCACATTAATGGGGTTGCTTGCAAGTCGCAGCAGCACGAATTACGTGACCAGCAACATATTTCTAAATCAAATAGTGTGTGTAGTTAACAGTGAGTGGTGGTTTCAGACATTATTTCATTAAAGGGCATTTGTCAGTGCCGCACTCGTAGCCTACTGACTCTTATTCTGCCTGACAGAAAGAAAAGCTCACAGCTTACTGAAGGCGGAGCGGTTTGACCAATCAGATGAAAGGGGCGTTTCAGCGCCGCCCACGTGTGCAAATGAAATATCGAACCCATAAACCGACTTGTAAACGAAAAATGAAAAATCTAGCCAAAATCTAGCCAAAAAAACGAATAAACGAGCTGGTTTTCATTTCTCCTTATTCCATTCTAAACAGGAAATGAAATGATCAAAAAGTGCACGGACCCTATGACTTAGCACGACGGTGTAATAAGTTTATATACACTAGATGTCGCCTTGGCTACGGCAGTTTGGAATATTCTGGGCTCATCTGATTTTTTTGTACATAGCAGGGGCGTTTCTAGGTTTTAAAAACATCAGGGGCTGAGCCCAAAACATCAGGGGCTGGGTAACAAGATAACATGATTCAATACAGAGAATAATGTATATTTTAGGCCTATATGCAGGGGGCAGACTGGTTAAAAAATGCAGTCCTGGCACTGTAGCCACACCAGCACACATTACCACACAGACACACACATTTTTTTATTTCTCAGACCTACATATGTGCAATTTAAGGTGTTTGAAGGCCAACATTTTTGGATAACAATAGCTTTAAAAGCATGTCAGTGGGCAGTAGCATAAATTATTTGTCAAGATAACAGATTCTTAAACATGAGAATGAGGATAAATGTTGAAATTAATGATCCACACTAGAAAATGGAAATGCAAAATGTTTCTGCTTATTTTTGACAATACACAATCACATATTCCAAACAGGAATGGCCTTAAATGAGAAATCTTTCAAGGATTATTTTGCATAGATGTAAACTTTTTAGCATTAAAGATTGGTTTCAGCAACTTGTTTCTTTCTTGAGTTAATCAATGTTTTTGGCACTATTAAATCAGTTCAATAAAATTTCAATTGTTCACTCATAAAGACAGTCACTTGTCACCATTACTGGCCTAATGATGCAAGTTGTGCAAACACAGACAAGCAGAGTGAAACAAACTGTGAAAAGGCTGATGCTGGTGAAATATTCGAACACATTCGAGAACCTTATATAGGCTACATATCAGAGTTAAATAGGAACACATTGTAATAATGTTAATCAAGCAGACTAAATCACACGACTGTGCAGCAATATTTAAGCACATTATACAAAGGAAATAATACAGATCTAGACAAATTGGGTTGCTTATAGTTAAAAGAATGTCATGAACGATATTTTAGGCTAGATGTAGGCCTATTTTTCACATTTTTGGTCACAAAATATTTAGTTTTGATGACTTTGCAATATGGACTTTCCAAAATGTGTAAAATTTATGTAGCCTACAAATGAATACAAAAGCCCCGACATAGAGTTTTGATGCAGCTTTAATCTCCCTTTTGGTTATTTCAATACTTAATTGACGACAGAACACACGTTACATGCTAGTTTATTTTGCGTGATATCAGGGCACACCGCATTTGCGTGATTGAAGAGTGCGCGCCGCGAGCAAAGGGCTGGCACGACGTAAGTTAGTTTTTCTGAGTTTTACTGACATATAGCCTGACAACATCTGGTGTGACTGAAGACTGTGCGGCGGTGCTGACTGCGTTAATTTTTTAAACCGGTGCGGCGCGCGCGCCCCCGAAGTTCATCCGTGAGAAACTTGAAACCGGTGCTTGAACTTGAATTCAGGTGACTTATTAACACTTGCGCTACTGGCCACACCCTGCTCTCACGGCTCGTGGACTCGTGCTGCTTGCCACTTTGCCTAATAATAATAAATGCCCTATAAAAAAAACATCCGGGGCCCATGTCTAACGACGCGCCTGGTACATAGCATAACCTACTTTGTTATGATTTTAGTATCATAATGATTAATAAATGCACGCACAATTATCATGAACTTGATTTGAACAAATGCCTATCAACTTGTGTGTGCAAAATTCAGAATTAAATGAATGTGCAGCAATTTGTACAAATAGAGAGTCTGTAGGCCTATACTGTTGTAGCCATTAAATAAGCGCATTTATTTTCATATTTGTTAAAATGTTATAATGTCATTTTTTTTCCCCATGTATGTTGATTTATGAAAAGTGAACAGCACGAGTAAAAGTGAATTTCGTTTTGTATAAATTGTATCTTAATTTTAATACATTTTTCATCAGCCTGTATTTAATAAATAAGATCAATAAGATTTAATAAATAATAATAAAAAAATGATAATCTTGCATTGCACGTTAACTGGAGCGCATCTCATCCTAACTTAACGTAACTCATTGTATGCCTCACACACACAGACATGAGAAATACATCAAATACACAAAGCTTGAAATGTCTTTAAACGAAATAATTCAAAACGAAAAGAAAAAGGCTACTCTCTGATTATGTAATCCATTATGTGCATTTCTCTCTATAGGCGCGTTCACTATACGGCGATCGTCAACTTCATCTTTGCAGCCGAGTCGACACTGTCAGAAAACACTAGATTATTAATAAAAATCAATGCACGCGTCACCGGATTTCCAAATGCACATCTTGCTTGTTGCACCCACACATATTATGTCGAAATAACGAGATATTATGTTGAAATAACATTATTAATAATAATACATATTTTATAATATTTGATTGAATGCTGAATGTTGCGCTTGTTCAGTTAATAAAATGAAAACTTTAATTGTGATCATTAAAATAATTGAATATGAAATATTTAGTGGCCAAGTTTTGCTAATTAATGAATTTATATATGTAAGGCATTCGTTCCAATCAACTGCCGCAGCCAAGGCCACGTCTAGTGTATATATCTATGACTTGGCACTTCTGGGTAAAGATGCTATCAGTCAAATGAAATCCAATAAACGTATAAATAAATATTCCAAATGAAAAAGCGATGGGAAATGTCGTCCAATTTTCTAATACTATTATTTGATGACAACAATACATTTGTAAAAGAAAATCCAGCCATTTCTGTTTTTTTAAAGAAAAAAACCAAGCTGCACCCTTTTTTAAATGTCATCTTTGATTCCGAAAGAGAATAATGAACGGGGCGATGTGCAGATTGTAAATCTTAAAAAATGATTGAATGATTTTCTTGTGTCATTATGATGAAGAAACAAGTCCAAAAAAAACAAAAAAAAGTCCAAAAAAACCATTTGTGGAAGGTATCCGATGAGTGTCAACCCGGCCAGATCAGCAAGTGCATCAAGGCAACCACGATTAGCCGGTGCACCAGCCAGCAAAGTGATTCAATGGTTCATAGGTGTAGCTCGCAGCCTCATCGCCCTACCCTCCACATCCTAAAGAGTGTACAGGCGGTTATTTATATAGGGCAGATAAGACCTGTGTTTCTCTTCGACGGTAACTGTAAATTGAATTGAAGCTGCGATTTTTGAAGTTGGATATACTCGCGCGGGCAAATACAGATGTGTTAAACACGATAAGAACACAAATTCTACCTTTATTCGTTAATACAGTCGGTATTTCCCACAATGATTCTGCTTTGCTATTGGCCCACGTCACGATCAGTAAGCGCTGCTATTGGCGGTCACGATTATTAAGTACGAAAATGCAAATTCTGTCAGTAATTCCTCACCCTCATGTTGTTCCAACCCCTTCGTTCATCTTCGGAACACAAATTAAGATATTTTTGATTAAATGACTAAATTGGACTATATTAAGGATGTGTTTAATGAACTTTTCTGGGCCAGCAAGTTTCAAACCCTTAGAAGCCTGAAGAAGTCTCGTTCCGAACACATCGCGATATTTGGCATCAGTTGACGTGTGTCAGATGTTGGTAAGTAGTAAATACGCTGTCCGAATAATGTGTGATATATAATGTATTTTCTGTTTGTCGATATTAATCAGATTAGCTCACGTTCAGTCACGGCATTATATCTGTCATCTCCACTGAGGCTTTGCGTTTTATTGCTTTCTAATTCAAAACAGGGTGATTAAGTTACACTGCCTGTGAGCATAGGCCTAAAGACCTTAAATCAGTTAATCATATTCATATCAGATTAAAAGTAGTACAATTAGTTCCAAAGTTGTATTTGTAGTAGAAGCACAGTACAAACAACACTTACCATGCTTTTACCACATTAACATTAGTTTTACTGTGGTAAGTGTAGTAAAAAGACAGTAATCACAAAACTTACCATGCTTTTACCACACTGTATTGGTAGTTTTAATGTGATACTTATTGTAAATGCACATTAACCACAACGCTTACCATGCTTTTACCACAGGAATGATGTAAAACAACATAATGATATTTTATTTTCTCTTTTTTCAGCTGAAAAGTCCTAAAGGACCTTTCGGACTATTATTGTTTGAGGACAAGTAAACGGAGGAGACAGACAGCTGCAAAGGCAAATATTCGCAATGGTATATACATGTGTTGGTTCGAACCCTAAATCAAACATTTTATCAAGCATTTGTTGTTTCTTAAACCTTTTCTCGCAAAACCCATAGCCCAATCAGTACGAAGATAGTCTGAAAGTCTTAATAATTCACAAGATTGAACAAGTTGTCAAATTCGTATACGATACTCGTACATATTTGTATACTCGTACACACACTGTCAGAAAGTTGATATTAATTGCATTGTATTGATTACAATTAGTGATGCACCGATGTGAAAATTGAGGCCGATACCGATAACCGATATTAATATTGCTGTTATGGCCGATACCGATATTTGCCGATGTCGATATCTCTGTATAGAAAACAAATTTTAATGATTATCAAATAAAGAGCTATTTTCCAAAACACTTTTTTTTTACTTTAGAAATGACTGATATTGGGCACCTTTACCTGTGTGCAAAATATGTCACATACGACACACATGCATTATACTGCATTGCATATACAGTAATGTGTGCTGGTCAACTTGTCTAAAATTAAGAAACCCTTAGAAAACAGTAAAAAAAACCACACAAAAAACAGGAACATTGTGTAAAATTAAGATAGGCTACTTTATTTATTATTCCAATATCCAAATATCGAGGGCTTGGAACCAGAGGGGCGTAAGTGGCATTTGACAAACTTTACAGGAGAGCCAAAACAAAATTTTGACCACACTTCAATCAACTGTATTTATTAACCTTCAACCACAACATTGCAACCACATACATACTTATATGAGTAAGTTCTTAAGTGAACATATTATGGAATATTAACACGATGAACATATTCTAAAACCTTGCAAAATCTTGAAAATATGGCAAAAACATCAAATACGCCTTTTTGGCACCAAACATTTCCAATTCGTCTAAAGAAAAATAGGGCGTATCTGCTGATCAATGCAGAAATGATTGGTCAAAACATTGGTTAAAAACACTCTAACTTCATAACTTTTCATTTTATTTAAAATACTGCATACATAGTCATTTCATCATTTCAAACTGTTTAACATTTCATTTCTAACCGTTTAATTTCAATTCTCATTTATGAGTTCACATTCATGTCAAACAGTTTAACATTTAATTTCAAACAGTTTAATTTCTCTTGTTTATTACACATTTCACTTTTTAGTTCACTTTAGTTGAACTACAAAGTTCACTCACTGCCCACTGTCAGAGTGTTATAGAACTCTGCATAACAGTGAGGAATACTCCCATTGGTGCACAGGGTGAGTAGGTCTTTTTTCTTTAACCCTCTGGGGACCAAGCTGTTTTTGGGGCCCTTGAGATGTTCTGACATGCTCTGACATTTGTGCTTTTTTCAGTTATTTATAAACATGTTAATGGCAAAGGTGTAAATTCACTCTATATAGCACAAACAGGCCTACCATAATATGCGAGCAACATGTATGTAGATGTTTGTATTTTTAAGAGAATAATGTTTATGCGTGGTTATTTAAAAAAATAAAAATGAAAGTTGCTGAAATAAGACCACAAAACTCATACAAAATATGTGCCCACAAGACTTTTGACTAATGGATGTTGTCCCTTTCAGTTCTAGCTTCAAAATTATGTGAAAATAGTCTTGCTTTATCGTTCACAAAAAAAAATACATTGATTTAAATGGTGTAAAACAGGTTTTGCTTGGAAAGCCAATATGCGAGGGGGAGGAGTAGTTTACACCTTAGTCCCACCCACTCTGCATAATGACTCTGCATAATTAGCCATTCATTCAGGTGTGACACTGACTGAGCCACAATGCAAAGACAAAATATATATTTTGAAGAAGACTTATATTGACCATTTAAGATTTTGCTTACATCTATCTTGTAAATATGTTTTGCTATTTTATTAAAAAGGTTACAATTACAACAATAATTACAATTTCAGCAATATTTCTGCAAAAAAGTACTCTTTCTTTGTAAAAAAAAAAAAAAAAAAAGATTATAGGCCTACATTTTATCATATGTATTCATTAGTTTGAATATAGCCAACATTGGAACATCTTAGTCTATGACTTTATTTTTGACAAAATAGTATTTTATATATATTCAGAAAAGCTTATTTGATGTGACAGTATATTCTACAGTAAAAACTGTACCCAAATCTAGTCAACAAAATGTTGTCTTTCATACTTCGCCTGACTGTAACGCAGTAACTGTAACTGTAAAAGCAGTTTATTCTTTCACACACAGACGCGCGATTCATATTTAGGCTAAACACTCTTTACAAATAGACGCGCGATTCATATTATAGAAACGCGATTCATCTTTTTGTTTACATAAGCCTACAACGTTATTCCATAACGTTATTCCACATTAACACTTGAGAAAGGATAACTTAGCCTACCTCACTCCTCAGCGGGATCTGCTCCTCATATCAGCACGGAAAATTTTCTCCATAAGGTAGGCTATATTATGCCTCTTTGTTTACAGCTGATGTGGGGGCGTTTCACAGACTGAAATGGTTCTCAGAATTTGCGTTTGAATAGCACGCGCTCTCCGGGGCGTGGTCAAATTACTTTTGAATGGCTCCTAATGAGCTCGACTGGAGTCGCTCTCTTTTTATACAGATTACAGAAGCTGATAATATTTGTTTTTTATATAAATTACTTCATTTAAAAGCTGCGATCTCAAGCTTTATGCCCGTGGGTCTGTTTGCCTGTTTGACTGAATTTTCGCGGAGTTATAGATAATTTTCGAACGCGTTTCAAATGGGAGTTCACTGACAGAGAGAAGGCAGAAATAGCATCATGTTAGTTTTTCTTTATTTGTCAAAAAGCAAAACACTTTATTTGTATTGTGAGTATACAGAAAAAAAATAGAAACTGAACAGGATCGATTGATGTATTACACGAAAATGAAAGATCAAAATTAACAGAGCATTTTGTGTTTATTTTTCATTGCTAAAAAAAAAAACGAGCAAAACGCGTGGGCGCGTTTTTGGTCCCCAGAGGGTTAAGGCACTGATCACTGGAGGATTTTCATACAATGAGCTGGGGTGTGTGGTTCTGGTGCCTCTTGTTGCCTGTTGTGCCACCGTCAGTTTTCGGAAGGTTGGGGCGGTGAAATCATACTTGAAGAAGATTGTTTTTGGTTCATCTTTCGTGTAGCGGAACCATTTAATCTTCTGCCAATGAACTGATTGTCCCTCCTCATCTTTTGTTCTGTTTTTGAGTATGTGGTTGGAGAGGGACTTGAAGTCCAGAAAGTCCTTGTGTTCAAGTTCATGTACACTGTATGGGTCGTTCCTTCTTGCCATTCTCACAAGTGTGTAGTAGCCATCAGTAAATAGAAGTATGGGAGTAAATAGAAATGGGAGTAAATAGAAACTTTTCTTCTTGCAGTTTCCACTGCAGCATGCACACTATCACACTCCATGTCTAGTAGCCATCCATGATGGCTACTACACACTTGTGAGAATGGAAAGAAAGAACGACCCATAGTGTACATGAACTTGGACACAAGGACTTTCTGTACTTCAAGTCCCTCTCCAACCACATACTCAAAAACAGAACAAAAGATGAGGAGGGACAATCAGTTCATTGGCAGAAGATTAAATGGTTCCGCTACACGAAAGATGAACCAAAAACAATCTTCTTCAAGTATGATTTCACCGCCCCAACCTTCCGAAAACTGACGGTGGCACAACAGGCAACAAGAGGCACCAGAGGCACCAGAACCACACACCCCAGCTCATTGTATGAAAATCCTCCAGTGATCAGTGCCTTAAAGAAAAAAGACCTACTCACCCTGTGCACCAATGGGAGTATTCCTCACTGTTATGCAGAGTTCTATAACACTCTGACAGTGGGCAGTGAGTGAACTTTTTAGTTCAACTAAAGTGAACTAAAAAGTGAAATGTGTAATAAACAAGAGAAATTAAACTGTGTGAACTTAAATGTTAAACTGTTTGAAATTAAATGTTAAACTGTTTGACATGAATGTGAACTCATAAATGAGAATTGAAATTAAACGGTTAGAAATGATCAAATTAAATGACTATTTATCATACAGTATTTTAAATAAAATGAAAAGTTATGAAGTTAGAGTGTTTTTAACCAATGTTTTGACCAATCATTTCTGCATTGATCAGCAGATACGCCCTATTTTTCTTTAGAGGAATTGGAAATGTTTGGTGCCAAAAAGGCGTATTTGATGTTTTTGCCATATTTTCAAGATTTTGCAAGGTTTTAGAATATGTTCATCGTGTTAATATTCCATAATATGTTCACTTAAGAACTTACTCATATAAGTATGTATGTGGTTGCAATGCTGTGGTTGAAGGTTAATAAATACAGTTGATTGAAGCGTGGTCAAAATTTTGTTTTGGCTCTCCTGTAAAGTTTGTCAAATGCCACTTGCGCCCTTCTGGCTCCAAACAATGTGTAGGCCATACATGTATTTTTTAGAGCCAGAAGGGCGTAAGTGGACATACGCCCCTCTGGCTCCAAACAATGCTCAAACTTTTGTGTTAGGTCTTTGTTGTTTTGTTGCTTTATTCAATACAAGTTGATTTCTGATGCGTCTTTTTGGCACAACTAGATAGAGCTCATCAAGACCTTTAATTTGATATATAGAACTCATTTTCGCCCAAAATGCCACTTACGCCCCTCTGGTTCCAAGCCCTCGATATGATACTAAAAAATACCACAGGGAAAAGGGCTTCTATTTGTGACGTGCTGTCTTTGCGTTTGAACATTGCACATTTTAAACAGGACACTCATTAACTGAATAAATGTTAGCCAATACAAACATATTTATAGAAAACAGTTGACAATGAATAGACAGGAGTCCAATAATAGCATAACGAATCATTCTTAAAATAATAACAAGTAGCCTAGGCTATAAGACCAATCCGACATGGGCTGTGTTAACAGTAAAACGTCCGTCATTTAACGAATTTTAAAAACACGGATGGATAATACAAAATACTTTCTGATATTTTGACAGAAAAAAAACAAGCAAGAACAAAATTTAAACTTAGCCCGTCAATTTTTCATTTTACAATTATCTTCTCTCTCTGTGTGTGCACGCGTCCGTGTTTGTGAGAGAGAGAGCTCGCGCAGCACTGATACAACGGTAGCCTACTTTTTAATCCACAAGTAACGAACGCGCTAGTTTTCATACAAAATAAATATGTAACATAATTAGGTAGGCTACTTTAGTTATTATTAATACAATAACGTAACACATGAAGGCTATACGTTTCTCAACACTGAGAATGAATCAATAAACGCCTGTTTCTCCACTCGCGCTTATCAGTAATCCACAAATCACACGTGCTGTCACTTTTGAGAAAAATCTAATTCGAACGGGTATCAAATATCAAGCAATATATTCAAATATCTACGAGTCAAAAAACGATCAGTCAAAAATGTGTCATGAAGAGGAAAAAAACATAAGTCGCACTGGACTGCGTTAACAATGTTACGGACGGGACAGTTGACTTGAGCGCTCTGAAAGCGCCACTAAGACTGCTTTAAAACTTTCACAGAGACCTCAAACAGAAAGCACAAAAAGCCTGTCTTTAAATTTAATTTCGTTTTGTATTAATTGTATCTTAATTTTGATAGGTAGGCTACTTTAGTTATTATTAATACAATAACGTAATACCATCACGCGCAATAGGCAGCGCAATACTGCCAATCTGCGTCCCATCCTCACATCCTCACATACTCCTCTCTCTCTTTCCGTGGGTCTATGGAATTGTCAGTCAGCAGTCAATAAAGCTGACTTCATTCCAGCCTTTGCATCTCATTCTACTCTTAGTATCTTGGGGCTGACTGAGACCTGGATTCGTCCAGAAGACTCAGCAACCCCTGCTGCTCTCTCTAGCAATTTCTCCTTCTCCCACTCCCCTCGCCAGTCTGGGAGAGGTGGGGGTACAGGGCTTCTCGTTTCTAACAATTGCAAATACTCCACGCTCTCTTCTCTATGCAACAACAACTCATTTGAATATCATGCTATTACACTTACAACCCCCATTAAAATCCATATTGTAGTCATTTATCGCCCCCCAGGTCAGCTGGGTAACTTTGTAGATGAGCTGGATGTGCTGCTGTCCACTTTCCCTGAGGACGGCACCCCACTTCTAGTCTTCGGTGACTTCAACATTCATCTCGAAAAGCCACATGCAACAGACTTCACCTCTCTCCTAGCCTCTTTCGATCTCAAACGACTCATCACCACAGCTACTCACAAATCAGGCAACCAACTGGACCTGGTTTACACACGCAACTGCACCACAGAAAACATCCTGGTGACACCTCTCCACGTTTCAGATCATTTCCTCATTACTTTCAGTCTACAACTCTCTACCCCTGCACCACCACCCCCACCACCAGTCACTTTCAGACAAAACCTGCGCTCACTTTCCCCCTCCCATCTCTCCTCTGCCGTGTCATCCTCTCTTCCCCCACCCTCACAATTCTCATCTCTGGATGTGAATACCGCAACGGACACCTTATGCTCCACTCTAATCTCTTCTCTAGACATTATCTGCCCTCTCTCCTCCAGGCCAGCACGCACTACTCCCTCTAACCCCTGGTTATCTGAGGTTCTTCAGGAACACCGGACCAAACTCAGGGCAGCGGAGAGGAAATGGCACAAATCAAAAGACGCATCTGACCTGAGTATGTATCAATCTCTCCTCTCCTCCTTTTCTGTTGATGTTCATGCTGCAAAATCTTCATACTTCCACAACAAGATCAACAGCTCCTCCAACACACGATTACTCTTCAAGACATTCAACTCTCTCCTCTGTCCACCTCCACCACCTCCCGCCTCCTCCTTAACTGCTGACGATTTTGCGACCTTCTTCACCAACAAAACAACAGCTATCAGCAGTCAGTTCTCAGCTCCACACACACAGGAACCCAGACCGACCCCTTCCACAGCCAATACCCCTCTGTCCTCCTTTTCTTCGCTAACCGAGGAAGAAGTATCTACACTTCTCCTCTCCAGTCACCCTACCACCTGCACGCTTGACCCCATCCCCTCACACCTTCTACAAGCCATCTCTCCCACACTTCTACCATCACTCACACACATCATCAACTCATCCCTCCACACTGGCACCTTCCCTACAGCATTCAAGCAGGCTCGGGTTACTCCACTGCTCAAAAAACCAACGCTAAACACATCATTGGTAGAGAATTACAGACCTATCTCTCTCCTACCATTCATTGCGAAGACACTTGAAAGAGCTGTCTTCAACCAACTAACATCCTTCTTGTCTCTAAACAACCAGCTGGATGTCAACCAATCTGGCTTCAAGAAAGGACATTCAACTGAGACTGCATTACTGTCAGTCACAGAAGCCCTACGGATCGCAAAAGCTGCTTCCAAATCTTCAGTCCTCATTCTCCTGGATCTGTCTGCTGCCTTCGACACGGTGAATCATCAGATCCTTCTGTCCACCCTCTCATCACTGGGCATCACAGGAACTTCACTCCACTGGTTTGAGTCCTATCTCACAGGTAGGTCCTTCAAGGTCGCATGGAGAGGCGAGGTATCCAGAGCACATCAGCTGACCACAGGGGTTCCCCAGGGTTCAGTTCTTGGTCCCCTCCTCTTCTCCATCTACACCACATCACTGGGACACATCATACAGGCACACGGTTTTTCCTACCACTGCTATGCTGATGACACACAGCTCTTCCTCTCCTTTCAACCAGATGATCCCACAGTAGCTGCACGGGTCTCAAGCTGTCTGGCGGACATCTCCACATGGATGAAGGAACACCACCTGCAGCTCAACCTGGCAAAGACTGAGCTTCTCGTCCTCCCTGCCAATCCGTCTCTACAGCACGACTTCACCATCCAGCTAGAGTCATCATTAATCACCCCATCAAGATCGGTCAGAAATCTTGGAGTAACGTTTGATGACCAGCTGACCTTCACAGATCACATTTCAAAGACAGCTCGATCATGCAGGTTTGCACTGCACAACATCAGGAAGATCAGGCCTTTCCTAACTGAGCATGCAACACAACTTATCGTCCAGGCCCTGGTCATCTCTAGGCTTGACTACTGCAATGCCCTTCTGGCTGGACTCCCAGCATGTGCTACCAAACCCCTACAGATGATCCAGAATGCTGCAGCTCGTCTTGTCTTCAACGAGCCCAAGAGGGCCCACGTCACTCCTCTGTTCATCTCTCTGCACTGGCTACCTCTAGCTGCTCGCATCAAGTTCAAGGCACTGACGCTTGCTTACAGAACTATCACAGGCTCAGCTCCCTCCTACTTTCACTCACTCCTACGAGTCTACATCCCTACCAGACACCTACGATCGGTCAACGAGCGACGTCTCGTGGTTCCATCACAGAAAGCCACAAAATCACTTTCCAGAACATTCTCATTTACAGTTCCATGCTGGTGGAACGCTCTCCCCACCCTCATCCGGAATGCAGAATCCCTGACAACATTCAAAAAACAGCTGAAAACCAATCTCTTCCGTGAGCACTTAACCTTATAGAAAAAAAAAAAAAAAAAAAAAAAAAAATTCCTTTCCCTTTGAAACATCACTTATCAGGCTTATGCTACTCTGAATAATACCTGAACTTCGTATTTTGAGCACTTCCTGCGTTGTTGTTGCTTTTGCCTCTTTATGATGACTCGCTGAACTTAGTCCTAATTTGTAAGTCGCTTTGGATAAGGGCGTCTGCTAAATGACTAAATGTAAATGTAAATGATAAATGTTTCATCAACCAATTGCCTGGATTGAATTAAATAAGAAGTAAATATAGTAGAAAATATTTAATCAGGACACGGAGGCGAGGGCGCGTGAACCTGGAGCGCGTCTCATCAATGAACCGAAATCTACCTGCCTCACAGACCGGAGACATATATAGAAAGCTTGAAATGTCTATTTTTAAACAGAACAATTCAAAACGAAAGAAAACAGACTGTTCTCTGCTTATGTCATCTGTATGAAATGTGTATTTATCTCAGGCACATTCACTACTGCTAAGATCGAGTCAGCATCGTCAACTTCATCTTCAACTTCACACGTCAAATGTCGGCCTGTTCACATCGGCCATATTTTGACATCGGAACGATACCGATGTGTAAAAAAATGACCATATCGGCCGATATTATATCGGCGGCCGATATATCGTGCACCACTAATTACAATTATTACAAATTGGTCCCCGTCTGTTTATGTTCCAGTGATACATGACGTCTCTCCACACCTCATAACCTACCTCTGTTTGCAGGGGTGGAAAAGCTTATATTACTTGTCACATGACATCAGATACTCGATTATTTTGTCATAATCAGACCAGTTACACTGCTGATAACTGTCCCGTTTGCATGTAAATCATTTTCACATGATTATTGCTTGCTATTAAAGACGTACTTTTATTCATAGAAATGCCCCCACATATCAGTGAACTTATAATATAAAAATGCTTTTAAAATTTAATTATTCAACACTCTTTACAGAAAAAAATATCCTACAGTTATACATAAACTGACTATTTGCAAGTAATGTATTAAAATTACCTTCCTTTCCGTCTTGCAGGATTACTTGGTCCTTTTTTTTTTTTTTAAAGCTCTACAATATCAAACTCAACAGCTCTTTTAAGAGCCAACCCTCACAAGAGCTACTAGTGAGTCGCAGCGAATCTTGCCGGGATCAGCCCTTCCCAGGTAAAGTTTCTAGAATATTGAAATCGGTATTTACTCATCAAATGCTCTCTCCTGAATCGCCGCCGCTACAGTTCTTACGAGATCAAGAAAATATGATCATATAACAGCGATTTTATCATCACTGCATTGGTTACCTATAAAGTTCCGTATTAATTATAAGGTATTGCTACTGACTTATAAAGCTCTAAACGGCTTAGCTCCAGTCTATTTAACGGATCTTCTATCGCCCCTATAATCCATCGCGCTCTTTAAGATCACTAAATTCAAGGCTTTTGGTCATACCTAGGATATCCAGAACCACCAAAGGAGGGAGAGCATTTTCACATTTGGCTCCAAAACTCTGGAATAGTCTTCCTGATACTGTTCGTTGCTCAGACTCGCTCTCCCAGTTTAAAACTAGATTAAAGTCGCATCTCTTCAGCCAGGCATTCATATAATCCTACAGTTCAAACTACAATCCGGCCTGTAGCTCATAAATGCCAGAGGAGAACTGGCCCCCGACTGAGCCTGGGTTCTCCCAAGGTTTTTTTTCTCCATTAGGTCACCTGATGGAGTTTTAGGACACCATTAGGTCACTTGATGGAGTTTTTCGGTTCCTTGCCACTGTTGCCTTTGCCTTGCTCAGTTGGGGATATTTTGGGGATATTTAATTTAATTTTATCAATCAATAAATTCCTCTTGAAACAAACATTGTTGTATTATTTTAATTTAATACTGTGAAGCTGCTTTGATACAATCTGTATTGTGAAAAGCGCTATACAAATAATAACTTATTTATAACTGTCTTAATTTATGTTTCAAGAACAATAGTAATTGCACATAGAGTAAGTCGAGACTTTCTTGTTTTACAGCAGAGAAGGAAGACCAGTCCTTATATCAACGCAAGCTAATCGAATAAGTCCTTTGTTTCGAGTGAGGAAGGAACATCTGGTGCCCAAAGAAGACAGAAAGCTGCGCGAGTCCATTGGTATGTCTTGTATTGAAACAATGCTGTAATATGTAGTACATAATTTGATGTTGACAATTTTACATTGTACAGGTTATCACTTGGTTTTTGACCAAGTGAAGCTCTTGAAACAAGTGACAGGAGAGTATGTAACTTGTCTGGAAAGTATCAGAGTCGCATTTGGCACGCGTGCCTTAGGTTGCCGACCCCTGGTCTAGCCTATAGTCTATGGTACCAATCACGTTAGTGAAGCCTGAGTAACATATACTGTAATCGGCATGGTCATGAATGCATGATCTTCATAAAAAATTATGATAGCCTAAAAAAAAAATGCTTAAAAAAAAACCTGCTTTACAACATTGGGTCTTAAAGGTGCTGTATGTAGCTTTTCTACTAAAACAAATCCTTTTTTTATTGCCTGTGTGTGAAGGGGTTGTAATATCACATTAAAATGATCCACTTTTCGGGTTTTGCTATTACCTCTGAAAGCAAGTATTCTTATGTTTATGTGAAGGTGCCGGGTCGGATTTACCGCGAAATTCAGTGACGTCACCTGCGTGCGCGGAGCGCTCCCGAGCCTCTCGCCTCGTCTAGCCTACTGATTTTGCACTCAACAGCGACGACACTGCAACTTATGACATGGACTTATGACTTATGCAACTTATGACATGTCTGATAACACTAAGAAACGACCTGCTCCCAGCACAACACAGACTCCAACACAAACTCCACATATTGATAAAAAAAACAATAAAACGTTTTTTTCTTTCTGCTGAAGCTCGTATTAAAGGCCAGACGTGAATCGGATGAACTTCGGGTGAAAAATCACGGATCAACATCGGCAGGGCGTTTGAATCATGGAGAGACCTTATCTACAAACCTAGAATGTATACATTTCCTGAAGAAAATGTGAAGTAGTGCTTGCAGTGGCAAAATTCGGCACGGTTGATAGGGTTCCATTCTTATCATGGTACGAGCATGGAGCATTAGTTCAACGTCAAGCTGATAAAAGTAGCCTATTATTGTAACGTTGCAGTGGGAGTTTACCTGAGTTTCTAGCATGTTGTGGGATGCTCTCTCTGGTGTGTTGCGTGACGCGTCTCAGTCTGGCCGGTATCCACAGTGCTCGCTCATAAATTCGAGCACGCGCAAGAGCACGCGCTTGTCAACTTATTGGTTGCAATCTGAAACATCACCGCTAGAGGCCGCTGAAAACTACATACAGCTCCTTTAAGTGGCTTGGAAATGCCACAAAAAAACCTAAAACAGTTTTTTTAAACCTAAAAGCGCCAGGTAAACTCCGAATGACACGACAGACAGCACTTTCCATTAAGTTCTCCGCATCTCCAATAGTGTAAAGGAAAGAGCCACTCGCAAATAATCTTAAGGCAATGCAAACAGTTTGTGCTGTAGTTAAAGCCCGACTCCGACAAGTCGAAAATAAGTGTGTGTTTCCAACAAATTAATCATGTAAACGACAATCTCACCAGTCACGAGAAAAAATATATATCTCAGAAAGTGCACTATTGTAACGCAAAATCTCAGTTCTTCGTACCTCAGGGCCCGTTCTTCGTACGTCGCTAACTCAGTTAGCTGGATTTGATTATTGGCGATTTGGCATGATCTGGGATTGTTTGGTTCTTCGACGCTCATCCTGGACTTGCTGTCATAGCAACAGGTGCGCAAGCTTATTTCATGTTAACAGGATTAGATCCCGGCTTCATAAGCGCTGGACTTCCCGTATCAGCTCCGCTTATGAAGCCGCAGTCTAATCCTGTTAACATGAAATAAGCCTGCTCCCGAGCAGGTTTAAGCTTGCGCACCTGGGGCCCGTTCTTCGTACGTCGCTAACTCAGTTAGCTGGATTTGATTATTGGCGATTTGGCATGATCTGGGATTGTTTGGTTCTTCGACGCTCCTCCTGGACTTGCTGTCATAGCAACAGGTGCGCAAGCTTATTTCATGTTAACAGGATTAGATCCCGGCTTCATAAGCGGAGCTGATACTGTACCAGCCATTTGGATTATAGACATACTTAATTTAATGCAGCAACAAATTATTTACAGTGTAGCAAGATGATTTAAAACTCATTTACCTGTAATTAAGGTGTTGCTGTTACTGGTCCCTGGCTTTAGGTCTAAAGTCCTATTTATACTTCTGCGTCGAACTTACGCCGTAGCTACGTCGTAGGCTGTGCTTAGCGCGCGTACCCTTTGGCGTACCCTGATGCGCACCTCTCCAAAAATGTAACAACGCGTCAATTCTACGCGGACGCAAGCGCTGTGATTGGTCTGCTAGAACCCCTCCCTCGGGTTTCACATGGTCCCTCTGCATGAGTAATTGCGCGTCAACGCGGACAACGACGCAGAAGTATAAATTAAAACCAACGCGTTGCCTACAGCGTAGAGGCTCCGGCGTAGGTCCGACGCAGAAGTATAAATAGGCCTTAAGGAAGAGCTGCCCCCAGGAATGCCCTCCACAATGGGTCGGTTCTCATTTAGCCCAAGGGCCAGCTCTTCTGCCGGGGTATAACGTGGGGGTGCAGGACCACCACCTGTTTTTTTCTGCTCCGCCTTTTCCTTGGTTGCAGATAACCATAAACAGACAAACAGACACATCATTTAAAATGTCTTTGCTAAAAGAGACTAATCAGTAGAAGTAGAAAAGATTACCAGTTTGAAGAATATTCTTGTACTTCACTTTTACTTGTTCCCATGTTCTAGTGGGTCCTGAGGTGGCTCTGACATTAAGCAATTATGAAATTATTAAAATACAAGAATATATACTGTAATAAGTGATATAACCATAACATGGAACACTTACGCATTTAATTTGTCTGTTACTTTTTGCCAGCCCTCTCGAGTCCTGGCTTTTGCACACTTTGATTCCCAGTGTTCCCTGGCGTTTTAATTATATTTTTCAAACTCTGCATACCCTTCCAGTAAAAATTCCTGCTCTGCTGCATTGAAAAACTGAGCGCGCTCTTTGGCCATGGTGAGCAGCCAATAGCAGCGTTGCTGATCAATGTTTCTACTATCGATACATATCCCCTTTTAAACCAGAGCGTGAACGCGCAATTATCTCACTAACTCAATCCAGCTATACTAATCATATCCGGCAGGTGTGTTCGAAGAACCAAATTAGACAGATCATGATTAGCACGATGATATCATCTTGGATGTCTCGTTTGATCTCAGATGTTTTAAGCAACGTACGAAGAACGGGCCCCAGTTGCTATGACAGCAAGTCCAGGATGAGCGTCGAAGACCCAAACAATCCAAGATCATGCCAAATCGCCAACAATCAAATCCAGCTAACTGAGTTCTTCGACGCTCATCCTGGACTTGCTGTCATAGCAACTGGGGCCCGTTCTTCGTACGTTGCTTGAAACATCCAAGATCAAATTATGAGACATCCAAGGTGATATCATCGGCCTAATCATGATCTGACTAATTCGTTTCTTCGAACACACCTGCCAGTTATGATTAGTAGAGCTGGATTGAGTTATCTGAGATAACTGCGCGTTCATGCGCTGGTTTAAAAGGGGATATGTATCGATAGTAGAAACATTGATCAGCAACGCTGCTATTGGCTGCTCACCATGGCCAAAGAGCGCGCACAGTTTTTCTCCGCAGCAGAGCAAGAGTTATTGAAGGTTATGCAGAATATGAAACCTTAATTAAAACGCCAGGGAACACCTCAAAGTGTGCAAAAGCCAGGAGAGAGGGCTGGCAAAAAGTAGCAGACAAATGAAATGCGTAAGTGTTCCATGTTATGGTT
This sequence comes from Leuciscus leuciscus, assembly GCF_965113295.1. Classification (NCBI taxonomy): domain Eukaryota; kingdom Metazoa; phylum Chordata; class Actinopteri; order Cypriniformes; family Leuciscidae; genus Leuciscus; species Leuciscus leuciscus. Next base: position 28,592 of record NW_028118555.1, read on the forward strand.
ATATCACTTATTACAGTGTATATTCTTGTATTTTAATCATTTCATAATTGCTTAATGTCAGAGCCACCTCAGGACCCACTAGAACAGTGTTCTTCAACCCTGCTCCTGGAGGACCCCCAACACTGCACGTTTTCTTTGTCTCCCTAATCAAACACACCTGATTCAACTCATCAGCTCATTAACCCATGTGATAATGAGTTGATGAATTGAATCCGGTGTGTTTGATTAGGGAGACAAAGAAAACCAGCAGTGTTGGGGGTCCTCCGGGAGCAGGGTTGAAGAACACTGCACTAGAACATGGGAACAAGTAAAAGGGAAGTACAAGAATATTCTTCAAAATGGTAATCTTTTCTACTTCTACTGTTCTTTGTCTCTTTTACAAAAGAAAAGCACCGTTAAATGTGTTTGTCTGTTTATAACAGCAACCAAGAAAAAGGCTGAGCTGAAAAAAAAAAAACAGGTGGTGGTCCTGCTCCCTCACATTATACCACATTATACCCCAGCAGTAGAGCTGGCCCTGGGGTTAAATGTGAACCGACCCATTGTGGAGGGCATCCCTGGGGGCAGCTCTTCCTCAGACCAACAGCCAGGAACCAGTAGCAGCAACACCTTCATTACTGGTAAATGAGCTTTAAATGATCTTGCTACACTGTAAAATATATCTTTTTTTTTTTGCCGCATTAAATTAAGTAGGCCTATATAATCCAAATGGCTGGTACAGTAATTTCAGCTGTTAAATATTGAGTAGTGATCAATTGCTTTGACTTGTGAAGGTGAAAACTGCTGAACTTAATGTAAGAATATTTTGCCATGAGTTACTGATCACATTTGTTCATATAGTGTAGTTCATTGTAATGCCATTGTGTTTCCTCTTTTGTGCAGTTTTACATAATACACCAACACTTGTACCTGTTCCCAAGAAAGTAGTGGCTGAAATATGTGCAGTAAGTGGACTTTTTCTAACTTTACATCAAAAGGGAAGAAAGTGCAACACTTTGTAATGCCCATTTGTTTCCATTGCACAGGACAGTGAAGAAACCCTCTCAGATGACTGTCCTTTGGAGGAAGTACTTGTAAGTGCATAAATAACTTTACTTCATTTATAGTAACTTGTGTACATATTATTTCTGACTGCAATATGAGTTGCAGGAGGAAAGGCCTACTGCACAAAGTGATACAGAGGTGGGCAGTGTAGTAACCTACTTGTACTTTTTATTTTTGTTGCATGAGGCTTGTGTTGACAGTTCTTTTTTATTTTTTTATTCTTTTTATCCAAACATGGCACAGGGTGATATCCGTATATAAACGGAATCTACAACAGAAAATTTAGTATTTTGACCTGAAAAAACAGAAAAATGAAGGGGAGAAATAGAACTTGACACCTTAAAGAAGAAAAAACTGGCACTAGAGATTGAGTTGCTTCAAAAGGAACTTCAGAGTAAGTGCTAAATACACTATTTCACACAGAGTACTATTGCTGACCTTGGATAACAATATATCTTATTGCAGGCAAAAGATGACCATCATTGGCTTTTCTTGACAAAGAATAATTGAAATAAAACTCAAGGAACTAAGCATGTTGTCTTGTCTTCTATTCATTTAATGAAGGTTTTTGTTTTGAAAAAAATAAAATAAAAATGGTGTTCCACAATTCTATCCCGTGCAGCTCTGCCACTAGGTTGGTCCAAGTGCACTGGCTGGAGGTCATCATCAGGCTGCACCTCCACCACAGGGGTCCTCTCCTTTCTGATGGTGGCACTATTGTGGAGTATGGCACATGCAACAATAATGTCACAGGCCCTGTCAGGTGCAACCCTCAGACACTGAAATCTTTCCTTTAGTTGCCCAAAGGTCATTTCAATGCGTGCCCTTGTCCTGGCTAGAGCTGCATTGAAACGGGTTTGTGGTCCGGGGTTTGGGTCAGGGAATGGCGTCATGAAATACTGCCTGCAGGTATAGCCCCTGTCACCAAGCAGGATCCCGTCGTAAGCACCTGGAAAAATGCAGTTTTGTTAGGCTCAGAATAAATGTATGTAATACAGTGAGCTTGATATTAAATATTTCCTTACCACGTTCAAATAATGTGCATAAATGTGACTCTCTGAAAATCCTGGAGTCATGCACAGAACCAGGCCATTTTGCTTCCACATTTGTGATGTAGGACATGGAGTCACACACCATCTAAGATATTTTTAATCAGTCAACTGCATACTTTTTGATTACATTACTTTTTGTATTATTTGATATATTCTGGACTCGCTTCTCCAAGGTAAATGGTGAATTGTTTGATGTCAGGCTGCATGCTCAGAAAGCGGCAGTGGATTGTGCAGCGTGAGACCACCTTCAGCGACAGGTTCTTGTCGTAAAAACGGACAAGACATGGCTGCGAAAGACTTCCCGTATCACCTCCGCTTATAAAGCCGGGATCTAATCCTGTTAACATGAAATAAGCCTGCTCCCGAGCAGGTTTAAGCTTGGGCACCTGTTGCTATGACAGCAAGTCCAGGATGAGCGTCGAAGAACCAAACAATCCAAGATCATGCCAAATCTCCAACAATCAAATCCAGCTAACTGAGTTAGCGACGTACGAAGAACGGGCCCCTGGGGCCTGTTTCAGAAAGGAGGTTCAACTGAGTTGGCTTACCCTGAGATGGGAAACTCTGAGTTTTCGGTTACAGAACAGCGGAAATTAGTTAGTTCAATCAACTCTGAGTTGACTGACTCTGAGTTAAGCGCGTGCACCACCACTATAAAAAGCCATTATCAATGGAGTGCAGATATTATGAGTCACCATGGTAACAGCGCCAGACAAAAAGAGGTCTGCATATTTCTCACCAGCTTCTGCAAGCGTAAGAAGACATATTATTATTTTTTAAATATCGGCTGCAGCAGCGAAGGACAACTAGAGTTAGCTAGGGAGAAAATAGTTGCTCGAGTCAATGCGTATGTTTACATTTTAATTAGTTATACAGTGTTGGGTGTAATTAATTACCAAGTCATCTAAATACTGTCATTTAATTAAAGGGATTACTCTTAATTCTTCTGTAATTTGAAGTAAAATCTGATGTAATTGCATTAGACTATAGAACAATTCTGTATATTTAACATACATTTTTAAAAGGTATATTTTTTATGTAACCTTCTCCCTCTACACACTTTGGTCAATTCAAGAATAATCCATGCAATTGTATATTGTTTATTTGAAAGCATTAAAAGTGCAGTTTCTTGTCTCTCCTTGTATTGTTCAAGTGGTTGAGGTTGATATGGGATTTATTAATAAGTAGACCAATACTTTCTAAAGATAGTCATTATTACATGAATCTAATTACACGGTTGAAGATGTCATTTGTAGTTAGTAATTAATAACTATTTTAGAGTAACTTACCCAACTGTTATAATATCAGAGGTGAAACTGGAAGAACAGTATGTTATTCAACCTAATTTTAATTTTCATGGGTGCAATCCTGCAGGTATTAAAAGAACATGGCAGCAGCTGAAAATTAAATATAAGAACATAATTCAATCAGGTAAGGTTTGAGCATATCATGGGTGTAGGCTACCTGAATTTACAAATATTTGACATATTAAATAACTAAATAGCATCCCAGTGTCTAGCAGTGCAGCAGCATTTTTGGCTGGGGGAATTCCTGGAGGGACTTCAGAGCCAGTCACTCCCGAAGATCCAAGGGCCTTCATAAAATGTAAGAGGTTTACATATGTGTTATTTCTTATATAGGCTATTTTTGATATTTCCATTTATTTGACTTTGGGTTGGGTTTTTTGTTGGTCCCAACAGATTCCGATGGTAATATCTGTCTTTTGGAGCCTCCTGTCCCAACAAAACCTGCAGGCAGTTGTAAGTAGCCTACTCAATACACCAGAAATGATGACAAATAGTGTTATAAAGTGTACTCATCTTCACAGGACGATGGGGATAATGTTATGTGTCACATCAAACAATCTACACATTCAGATTTTTTCACATTTTTATGTGGAGTAGAATCTAAGTTTAAAGCTAAGTATAAATGGGTAGTCTTATCTCTCCCCCCGCCCCCAAAGTGGAAGAACAGCAGGAGGACGGTCCATCAACTTCTGTTGCACAGATGAACAGAGTTCAGTGATTTTCAGTAAATGCCACAGTTTAATTCTGTAGAATTTGTTTAGAACTACATTATGTAACTCTAATCTACTACTGTATATTCAGTTGCCAGTTAAGGAGTTAATAGACTTCATCTTATTTAAAAAACAGTAAAAAAAAAAAAAACAGTAAAAATAGCAATATTGTATTTGTTAATTAAAGATTAATTTTATTAATAAAAATGTACTGAAAGAATGAATGAGGTGTTTAAACACCACTTCCTCTTTAAAAAAGGGGAGGAGACCGAAAGAAACTCTGGGTTTACCGAAGAAAACCTGCTCCCGGCCAGGTTAGGTTCACAGAGTAAGTTACCATGGTAACTGACTCTGAGTATAAGTTACCTCTCTTTCAGAAACGGGCTTGACTTACTCTGCTTTCTCAGGTTTAACATACCTCCCATTCTGAAACAGAAAACCCAGAGTTTCCCTCATTTCAGGGTTAACATACTCTGAGTTTTCACTTAACCTCCTTTCTGAAACAGGCGCCCCTGGTCTTTTCACGATCGGATAGCTATCCGATCTGAGAAAACGCATGAAGTGGCCAGGTGTAAACAGCCCCAGAAATCATTCTAATATTCTGATTTATTATGAGTGTTGGAAACAATTCTGCTGCCTAATATATTTGATGAATAAAAGGTTAAAAAGAACTGCATTTATTAAAAAATATATATAATTTCTAATAATATAAATCTTCTTTACTATCACTTTTTTTAAAATCAATTTAACACATCCTTGCTGAATAAAAGTATTGATTTATTTTAAAAAAATAAAAAATAAATACTGACCTCAATTTACTGACCAGTAGTGTATATTGTTGTTACAAAAGATTTCTATTTTTTTAAAAATTGCTTCTTTTTTTTTTTTTTTTTTTTTTTTTTACTTTTTATTCATCAAAGTATCCTAAAAAAAGTATCACAGGTTATGAAAACATATTAAGCAGCAGAACTGTTTCCAACTTTGATAATGAATCATCATATTAGAATTATTTCTAAAGGATCATGTGATAGACTGGAGTAATGATCCTGAAAATTCAGCTTTGCATCACAGAAATAAATGATCATTTAAACCAATTATTTTAAATTGTAAAAATATATCACAATATTACTTTTTTTTCTGTATTTTTGATCAAATAAATGCAGGCTTGATGAGCAGAGGAAACTTCTTTCAAAAACATTAAAAATACTAATACTTATACTTGCCCTGTAATACATGTATTCTTTGTTTTAGATGTTATTAACTTAAATTCCTATGAATAATAAAAATGTTGTAATGTCTATTTGTTATTTATGGCCTGTACGCCTCATTATTGATCTGAGCTTCTACATCTTGAATTCGAATAACATTCGATAAAACATAATTGCTGGATTATTTTGACTATAATAAATAAGCAGATGAAACATAGTAGGCCTATACACTGTTTATCTCAGATTACTTTGGACCAAAGTTACCATATTATAATTAATTATTATATAGTTCTATTCATTCATTTTATTTAAATTAGCACTGGTTAAAATGTATAAAGCATGAACAAGATATGAAACAATATTTATTAATAATACACAGTTTAAATATCACAAATATCAAATTGTATTTTCATTTGCGTCCTATGCTGGCTAATTACGACGTTTAACCTGTTATCATAATGAAATTCATGCATTTATTTATTTGTCATTTAAACTGATGCAAACAGGGAAAGAGAGTAGAAAACACTTATTATCCTGTCGCCCCCTCTAGTGGACAGCATTAAGTATTACGGCCTTCATTGCTCAGATAACTCAAGTCGATGGATTTTTTGGGAAAGTCTGACCAGTTAGAAGCAAGTTAGACCAGTCTGAGGGTCTGAGCTGAGTTTGGTGAAGCATCAAAGTTCTAGGCGGAGTCAATTTCTCATAATAATAATAACAATTAATCCCAAACCTGGTAATTTTGTCAGTATTTAATTTACGTTCACTGATTCTGGCTTCTCTCTTTTCTGTCTCTTTCTTTTCATGTGAACTGAGTAGGCTACACATGCTTAAATTCAAAAAATATAAACTTTATTTCTATTCAAAATGATGTAAAGCCCATAGGCTATATGTCACACACGCCTACCTGCTTTTTGATGTAAATAAAAGACTAGAGTGGTAAATGTTACGGACATATTATCATGGTACAGTTCAGCCTATTATTGATTTTTATTTCCACTTCCCTTTTATCCAAAGAGACGGAACTATTTGCACTGTATTTATCAATGGGAAATATGCTAATATAATCTGTCATATACTGTGGCTCACATTAATGGGGTTGCTTGCAAGTCGCAGCAGCACGAATTACGTGACCAGCAACATATTTCTAAATCAAATAGTGTGTGTAGTTAACAGTGAGTGGTGGTTTCAGACATTATTTCATTAAAGGGCATTTGTCAGTGCCGCACTCGTAGCCTACTGACTCTTATTCTGCCTGACAGAAAGAAAAGCTCACAGCTTACTGAAGGCGGAGCGGTTTGACCAATCAGATGAAAGGGGCGTTTCAGCGCCGCCCACGTGTGCAAATGAAATATCGAACCCATAAACCGACTTGTAAACGAAAAATGAAAAATCTAGCCAAAATCTAGCCAAAAAAACGAATAAACGAGCTGGTTTTCATTTCTCCTTATTCCATTCTAAACAGGAAATGAAATGATCAAAAAGTGCACGGACCCTATGACTTAGCACGACGGTGTAATAAGTTTATATACACTAGATGTCGCCTTGGCTACGGCAGTTTGGAATATTCTGGGCTCATCTGATTTTTTTGTACATAGCATAACCTACTTTGTTATGATTTTAGTATCATAATGATTAATAAATGCACGCACAATTATCATGAACTTGATTTGAACAAATGCCTATCAACTTGTGTGTGCAAAATTCAGAATTAAATGAATGTGCAGCAATTTGTACAAATAGAGAGTCTGTAGGCCTATACTGTTGTAGCCATTAAATAAGCGCATTTATTTTCATATTTGTTAAAATGTTATAATGTCATTTTTTTCCCCATGTATGTTGATTTATGAAAAGTGAACAGCACGAGTAAAAGTGAATTTCGTTTTGTATAAATTGTATCTTAATTTTAATACATTTTTCATCAGCCTGTATTTAATAAATAAGATCAATAAGATTTAATAAATAATAATAAAAAAATGATAATCTTGCATTGCACGTTAACTGGAGCGCATCTCATCCTAACTTAACGAAACTCATTGTATGCCTCACACACACAGACATGAGAAATACATCAAATACACAAAGCTTGAAATGTCTTTAAACGAAATAATTCAAAACGAAAAGAAAAAGGCTACCCTCTGATTATGTAATCCATTATGTGCATTTCTCTCTATAGGCGCGTTCACTATACGGCGATCGTCAACTTCATCTTTGCAGCCGAGTCGACACTGTCAGAAAACACTAGATTATTAATAAAAATCAATGCACGCGTCACCGGATTTCCAAATGCACATCTTGCTTGTTGCACCCACACATATTATGTCGAAATAACGAGATATTATGTTGAAATAACATTATTAATAATAATACATATTTTATAATATTTGATTGAATGCTGAATGTTGCGCTTGTTCAGTTAATAAAATGAAAACTTTAATTGTGATCATTAAAATAATTGAATATGAAATATTTAGTGGCCAAGTTTTGCTAATTAATGAATTTATATATGTAAGGCATTCGTTCCAATCAACTGCCGCAGCCAAGGCCACGTCTAGTGTATATATCTATGACTTGGCACTTCTGGGTAAAGATGCGATCAGTCAAATGAAATCCAATAAACGTATAAATAAATATTCCAAATGAAAAAGCGATGGGAAATGTCGTCCAATTTTCTAATACTATTATTTGATGACAACAATACATTTGTAAAAGAAAATCCAGCCATTTCTGTTTTTTTAAAGAAAAAAACCAAGCTGCACCCTTTTTTAAATGTCATCTTTGATTCCGAAAGAGAATAATGAACGGGGCGATGTGCAGATTGTAAATCTTAAAAAATGATTGAATGATTTTCTTGTGTCATTATGATGAAGAAACAAGTCCAAAAAAAAAAAAAAAGTCCAAAAAAACCATTTGTGGAAGGCATCTGATGAGTGTCAACCCGGCCAGATCAGCAAGTGCATCAAGGCAACCACGATTAGCCGGTGCACCAGCCAGCAAAGTGATTCAATGGTTCATAGGTGTAGCTCGCAGCCTCATCGCCCTACCCTCCACATCCTAAAGAGTGTACAGGCGGTTATTTATATAGGGCAGATAAGACCTGTGTTTCTCTTCGACGGTAACTGTAAATTTAATTGAAGCTGCGATTTTTGAAGTTGGATATTCTCGCGCGGGCAAATACAGATGTGTTAAACACGATAAGAACACAAATTCTACCTTTATTCGTTAATACAGTCGGTATTTCCCACAATGATTCTGCTTTGCTATTGGCCCACGTCACGATCAGTAAGCGCTGCTATTGGCGGTCACGATTATTAAGTACGAAAATGCAAATTCTGTCAGTAATTCCTCACCCTCATGTTGTTCCAACCCCTTCGTTCATCTTCGGAACACAAATTAAGATATTTTTGATTAAATGACTAAATTGGACTATATTAAGGATGTGTTTAATGAACTTTTCTGGGCCAGCAAGTTTCAAACCCTTAGAAGCCTGAAGAAGTCTCGTTCCGAACACATCGCGATATTTGGCATCAGTTGACGTGTGTCAGATGTTGGTAAGTAGTAAATACGCTGTCCGAATAATGTGTGATATATAATGTATTTTCTGTTTGTCGATATTAATCAGATTAGCTCACGTTCAGTCACGGCATTATATCTGTCATCTCCACTGAGGCTTTGCGTTTTATTGCTTTCTAATTCAAAACAGGGTGATTAAGTTACACTGCCTGTGAGCATAGGCCTAAAGACCTTAAATCAGTTAATCATATTCATATCAGATTAAAAGTAGTACAATTAGTTCCAAAGTTGTATTTGTAGTAGAAGCACAGTACAAACAACACTTACCATGCTTTTACCACATTAACATTAGTTTTACTGTGGTAAGTGTAGTAAAAAGACAGTAATCACAAAACTTACCATGCTTTTACCACACTGTATTGGTAGTTTTAATGTGATACTTATTGTAAATGCACATTAACCACAACGCTTACCATGCTTTTACCACAGGAATGATGTAAAACAACATAATGATATTTTATTTTCTCTTTTTTCAGCTGAAAAGACCTAAAGGACCTTTCGGACTATTATTGTTTGAGGACAAGTAAACGGAGGAGACAGACAGCTGCAAAGGCAAATATTCGCAATGGTATATACATGTGTTGGTTCAAACCCTAAATCAAACATTTTATCAAGCATTTGTTGTTTCTTAAACCTTTTCTCGCAAAACCCATAGCCCAATCAGTACGAAGATAGTCTGAAAGTCTTAATAATTCACAAGATTTAACAAGTTGTCAAATTCGTATACGATACTCGTACATATTTGTATACTCGTACACACACTGTCAGAAAGTTGATATTAATTGCATTGTATTGATTACAATTAGTGATGCACCGATGTGAAAATTGAGGCCGATACCGATAACCGATATTAATATTGCTGTTATGGCCGATACCGATATTTGCCGATGTCGATATCTCTGTATAGAAAACAAATTTTAATGATTATCAAATAAAGAGCTATTTTCCAAAACACTTTTTTTTTACTTTAGAAATGACTGATATTGGGCACCTTTACCTGTGTGCAAAATATGTCACATACGACACACATGCATTATACTGCATTGCATATACAGTAATGTGTGCTGGTCAACTTGTCTAAAATTAAGAAACCCTTAGAAAACAGTAAAAAAAACCACACAAAAAACAGGAACATTGTGTAAAATTAAGATAGGCTACTTTATTTATTATTCCAATATCCAAATATCGAGGGCTTGGAACCAGAGGGGCGTAAGTGGCATTTGACAAACTTTACAGGAGAGCCAAAACAAAATTTTGACCACACTTCAATCAACTGTATTTATTAACCTTCAACCACAACATTGCAACCACATACATACTTATATGAGTAAGTTCTTAAGTGAACATATTATGGAATATTAACACGATGAACATATTCTAAAACCTTGCAAAATCTTGAAAATATGGCAAAAACATCAAATACGCCTTTTTGGCACCAAACATTTCCAATTCGTCTAAAGAAAAATAGGGCGTATCTGCTGATCAATGCAGAAATGATTGGTCAAAACATTGGTTAAAAACACTCTAACTTCATAACTTTTCATTTTATTTAAAATACTGCATACATAGTCATTTCATCATTTCAAACTGTTTAACATTTCATTTCTAACCGTTTAATTTCAATTCTCATTTATGAGTTCACATTCATGTCAAACAGTTTAACATTTAATTTCAAACAGTTTAATTTCTCTTGTTTATTACACATTTCACTTTTTAGTTCACTTTAGTTGAACTACAAAGTTCACTCACTGCCCACTGTCAGAGTGTTATAGAACTCTGCATAACAGTGAGGAATACTCCCATTGGTGCACAGGGTGAGTAGGTCTTTTTTCTTTAAGGCACTGATCACTGGAGGATTTTCATACAATGAGCTGGGGTGTGTGGTTCTGGTGCCTCTTGTTGCCTGTTGTGCCACCGTCAGTTTTCGGAAGGTTGGGGCGGTGAAATCATACTTGAAGAAGATTGTTTTTGGTTCATCTTTCGTGTAGCGGAACCATTTAATCTTCTGCCAATGAACTGATTGTCCCTCCTCATCTTTTGTTCTGTTTTTGAGTATGTGGTTGGAGAGGGACTTGAAGTCCAGAAAGTCCTTGTGTTCAAGTTCATGTACACTGTATGGGTCGTTCCTTCTTGCCATTCTCACAAGTGTGTAGTAGCCATCAGTAAATAGAAGTATGGGAGTAAATAGAAATGGGAGTAAATAGAAACTTTTCTTCTTGCAGTTTCCACTGCAGCATGCACACTATCACACTCCATGTCTAGTAGCCATCCATGATGGCTACTACACACTTGTGAGAATGGAAAGAAAGAACGACCCATAGTGTACATGAACTTGGACACAAGGACTTTCTGTACTTCAAGTCCCTCTCCAACCACATACTCAAAAACAGAACAAAAGATGAGGAGGGACAATCAGTTCATTGGCAGAAGATTAAATGGTTCCGCTACACGAAAGATGAACCAAAAACAATCTTCTTCAAGTATGATTTCACCGCCCCAACCTTCCGAAAACTGACGGTGGCACAACAGGCAACAAGAGGCACCAGAGGCACCAGAACCACACACCCCAGCTCATTGTATGAAAATCCTCCAGTGATCAGTGCCTTAAAGAAAAAAGACCTACTCACCCTGTGCACCAATGGGAGTATTCCTCACTGTTATGCAGAGTTCTATAACACTCTGACAGTGGGCAGTGAGTGAACTTTTTAGTTCAACTAAAGTGAACTAAAAAGTGAAATGTGTAATAAACAAGAGAAATTAAACTGTGTGAACTTAAATGTTAAACTGTTTGAAATTAAATGTTAAACTGTTTGACATGAATGTGAACTCATAAATGAGAATTGAAATTAAACGGTTAGAAATGATCAAATTAAATGACTATGTATACAGTATTTTAAATAAAATGAAAAGTTATGAAGTTAGAGTGTTTTTAACCAATGTTTTGACCAATCATTTCTGCATTGATCAGCAGATACGCCCTATTTTTCTTTAGAGGAATTGGAAATGTTTGGTGCCAAAAAGGCGTATTTGATGTTTTTGCCATATTTTCAAGATTTTGCAAGGTTTTAGAATATGTTCATCGTGTTAATATTCCATAATATGTTCACTTAAGAACTTACTCATATAAGTATGTATGTGGTTGCAATGTTGTGGTTGAAGGTTAATAAATACAGTTGATTGAAGCGTGGTCAAAATTTTGTTTTGGCTCTCCTGTAAAGTTTGTCAAATGCCACTTGCGCCCTTCTGGCTCCAAACAATGTGTAGGCCATACATGTATTTTTTAGAGCCAGAAGGGCGTAAGTGGACATACGCCCCTCTGGCTCCAAACAATGCTCAAACTTTTGTGTTAGGTCTTTGTTGTTTTGTTGCTTTATTCAATACAAGTTGATTTCTGATGCGTCTTTTTGGCACAACTAGATAGAGCTCATCAAGACCTTTAATTTGATATATAGAACTCATTTTCGCCCAAAATGCCACTTACGCCCCTCTGGTTCCAAGCCCTCGATATGATACTAAAAAATACCACAGGGAAAAGGGCTTCTATTTGTGACGTGCTGTCTTTGCGTTTGAACATTGCACATTTTAAACAGGACACTCATTAACTGAATAAATGTTAGCCAATACAAACATATTTATAGAAAACAGTTGACAATGAATAGACAGGAGTCCAATAATAGCATAACGAATCATTCTTAAAATAATAACAAGTAGCCTAGGCTATAAGACCAATCCGACATGGGCTGTGTTAACAGTAAAACGTCCGTCATTTAACGAATTTTAAAAACACGGATGGATAATACAAAATACTTTCTGATATTTTGACAGAAAAAAAACAAGCAAGAACAAAATTTAAACTTAGCCCGTCAATTTTTCATTTTACAATTATCTTCTCTCTCTGTGTGTGCACGCGTCCGTGTTTGTGAGAGAGAGAGCTCGCGCAGCACTGATACAACGGTAGCCTACTTTTTAATCCACAAGTAACGAACGCGCTAGTTTTCATACAAAATAAATATGTAACATAATTAGGTAGGCTACTTTAGTTATTATTAATACAATAACGTAACACATGAAGGCTATACGTTTCTCAACACTGAGAATGAATCAATAAACGCCTGTTTCTCCACTCGCGCTTATCAGTAATCCACAAATCACACGTGCTGTCACTTTTGAGAAAAATCTAATTCGAACGGGTATCAAATATCAAGCAATATATTCAAATATCTACGAGTCAAAAAACGATCAGTCAAAAATGTGTCATGAAGAGGAAAAAAACATAAGTCGCACTGGACTGCGTTAACAATGTTACGGACGGGACAGTTGACTTGAGCGCTCTGAAAGCGCCACTAAGACTGCTTTAAAACTTTCACAGAGACCTCAAACAGAAAGCACAAAAAGCCTGTCTTTAAATTTAATTTCGTTTTGTATTAATTGTATCTTAATTTTGATAAATGTTTCATCAACCAATTGCCTGGATTGAATTAAATAAGAAGTAAATATAGTAGAAAATATTTAATCAGGACACGGAGGCGAGGGCGCGTGAACCTGGAGCGCGTCTCATCAATGAACCGAAATCTACCTGCCTCACAGACCGGAGACATATATAGAAAGCTTGAAATGTCTATTTTTAAACAGAACAATTCAAAACGAAAGAAAACAGACTGTTCTCTGCTTATGTCATCTGTATGAAATGTGTATTTATCTCAGGCACATTCACTACTGCTAAGATCGAGTCAGCATCGTCAACTTCATCTTCAACTTCACACGTCAAATGTCGGCCTGTTCACATCGGCCATATTTTGACATCGGAACGATACCGATGTGTAAAAAAATGACCATATCGGCCGATATTATATCGGCGGCCGATATATCGTGCACCACTATTTATACAATTTGTAATTATTACAAATTGGTCCCCGTCTGTTTATGTTCCAGTGATACATGACGTCTCTCCACACCTCATAACCTACCTCTGTTTGCAGGGGTGGAAAAGCTTATATTACTTGTCACATGACATCAGATACTCGATTATTTTGTCATAATCAGACCAGTTACACTGCTGATAACTGTCCCGTTTGCATGTAAATCATTTTCACATGATTATTGCTTGCTATTAAAGACGTACTTTTATTCATAGAAATGCCCCCACATATCAGTGAACTTATAATATAAAAATGCTTTTAAAATTTAATTATTCAACACTCTTTACAGAAAAAAATATCCTACAGTTATACATAAACTGACTATTTGCAAGTAATGTATTAAAATTACCTTCCTTTCCGTCTTGCAGGATTACTTGGTCCTTTTTTTTTTTTTAAAGCTCTACAATATCAAACTCAACAGCTCTTTTAAGAGCCAACCCTCACAAGAGCTACTAGTGAGTCGCAGCGAATCTTGCCGGGATCAGCCCTTCCCAGGTAAAGTTTCTAGAATATTGAAATCGGTATTTACTCATCAAATGCTCTCTCCTGAATCGCCGCCGCTAGAGTTCTTACGAGATCAAGAAAATATGATCATATAACAGCGATTTTATCATCACTGCATTGGTTACCTATAAAGTTCCGTATTAATTATAAGGTATTGCTACTGACTTATAAAGCTCTAAACGGCTTAGCTCCAGTCTATTTAACGGATCTTCTATCGCCCCTATAATCCATCGCGCTCTTTAAGATCACTAAATTCAAGGCTTTTGGTCATACCTAGGATATCCAGAACCACCAAAGGAGGGAGAGCATTTTCACATTTGGCTCCAAAACTCTGGAATAGTCTTCCTGATACTGTTCGTTGCTCAGACTCGCTCTCCCAGTTTAAAACTAGATTAAAGTCGCATCTCTTCAGCCAGGCATTCATATAATCCTACAGTTCAAACTACAATCCGGCCTGTAGCTCATAAATGCCAGAGGAGAACTGGCCCCCGACTGAGCCTGGGTTCTCCCAAGGTTTTTTTTCTCCATTAGGTCACCTGATGGAGTTTTAGGACACCATTAGGTCACTTGATTGAGTTTTTCGGTTCCTTGCCACTGTTGCCTTTGCCTTGCTCAGTTGGGGATATTTTGGGGATATTTAATTTAATTTTATCAATCAATAAATTCCTCTTGAAACAAACATTGTTGTATTATTTTAATTTAATACTGTGAAGCTGCTTTGATACAATCTGTATTGTGAAAAGCGCTATACAAATAAACTTGACTTGACTTGACTTGACTTGAATCGTATGGTAAATTAACTTATTTATAACTGTCTTAATTTATGTTTCAAGAACAATAGTAATTGCACATAGAGTAAGTCGAGACTTTCTTGTTTTACAGCAGAGAAGGAAGACCAGTCCTTATATCAACGCAAGCTAATCGAATAAGTCCTTTGTTTCGGGTGAGGAAGGAACATCTGGTGCCCAAAGAAGACAGAAAGCTGCGCGAGTCCATTGGTATGTCTTGTATTGAAACAATGCTGTAATATGTAGTACATAATTTGATGTTGACAATTTTACATTGTACAGGTTATCACTTGGTTTTTGACCAAGTGAAGCTCTTGAAACAAGTGACAGGAGAGTATGTAACTTGTCTGGAAAGTATCAGAGTCGCATTTGGCACGCGTGCCTTAGGTTGCCGACCCCTGGTCTAGCCTATAGTCTATGGTACCAATCACGTTAGTGAAGCCTGAGTAACATATACTGTAATCGGCATGGTCATGAATGCATGATCTTCATAAAAAATTATGATAGCCTAAAAAAAAACTGCTTAAAAAAAAAACTGCTTTACAACATTGGGTCTTAAAGGTGCTGTATGTAGCTTTTCTACTAAAACGAATCCTTTTTTTATTGCCTGTGTGTGAAGGGGTTGTAATATCACATTAAAATGATCCACTTTTCGGGTTTTGCTATTACCTCTGAAAGCAAGTATTCTTATGTTTATGTGAAGGTGCCGGGTCGGATTTACCGCGAAATCCAGTGACGTCACCTGCATGCGCGGAGCGCTCCCGAGCCTCTCGCCTCGTCTAGCCTACTGATTTTGCACTCAACAGCGACGACACTGCAACTTATGACATGGACTTATGACTTATGCAACTTATGACATGTCTGATAACACTAAGAAACGACCTGCTCCCAGCACAACACAGACTCCAACACAAACTCCACATATTGATAAAAAAAACAATAAAACGTTTTTTTCTTTCTGCTGAAGCTCGTATTAAAGGCCAGACGTGAATCGGATGAACTTCGGGTGAAAAATCACGGATCAACATCGGCAGGGCGTTTGAATCATGGAGAGACCTTATCTACAAACCTAGAATGTATACATTTCCTGAAGAAAATGTGAAGTAGTGCTTGCAGTGGCAAAATTCGGCACGGTTGATAGGGTTCCATTCTTATCATGGTACGAGCATGGAGCATTAGTTCAACGTCAAGCTGATAAAAGTAGCCTATTATTGTAACGTTGCAGTGGGAGTTTACCTGAGTTTCTAGCATGTTGTGGGATGCTCTCTCTGGTGTGTTGCGTGACGCGTCTCAGTCTGGCCGGTATCCACAGTGCTCGCTCATAAATTCGAGCACGCGCAAGAGCACGCGCTTGTCAACTTATTGGTTGCAATCTGAAACATCACCGCTAGAGGCCGCTGAAAACTACATACAGCTCCTTTAAGTGGCTTGGAAATGCCACAAAAAAACCTAAAACAGTTTTTTTAAACCTAAAAGCGCCAGGTAAACTCCGAATGACACGACAGACAGCACTTTCCATCAAGTTCTCCGCATCTCCAATAGTGTAAAGGAAAGAGCCACTCGCAAATAATCTTAAGGCAATGCAAACAGTTTGTGCTGTAGTTAAAGCCCGACTCCGACAAGTCGAAAATAAGTGTGCGTTTCCAACAAATTAATCCGACGAACCAAGATGGCGCCGCGGATGGCTGCCTCGGTGTTGAGCTCTCCAGTTGTTACACTGTTTTTGTTAGTTTGTCCTGTTTTATGTTTGTCATTCGCTATCAGTTATACCAGGGACGAACTGCTGAACATTCGGCAGTGCACACCAACTGATCACCAACCAGTTTTTGATTCTTCTGGCGTTTTGCGGAACATTGTCGTCGGTTGCGCCGCTGCACTGTGGAAACAGTATAAGACGCGCAGGCGTGGGAAGCGAGCCGGCACACTCGTTAAGCTCAGGCAGCGCGGATTCAGAACGGCGCTGCCTAGCATCCATCTGGCGAATGTCCGCTCTCTCCCTAACAAAATGGACGAACTACTTCTGCTCTCACGCAAAAACAAGGACTTTACCAACTCTGCTGCTCTGTGTTTCACGGAAACCTGGCTGAACGAAGCCATTCCGGACAGCGCGTTACATCTACCGGACTTTCAGCTGTTCAGAGCGGATCGCGATATGGAGTCAACGGGGAAAACGCGCGGTGGTGGGACATGCTTTTACATCAACAGAAGGTGGTGTACTGATGTAACTGTGTTAAGGAAGATGTGCTGTCCTGATGTGGAAGTGCTTTTCATTAACTGTAAGCCGTTCTACTCGCCGCGGGAGTTTTCCTCGCTCGTTCTCATCAGTGTTTACATTCCACCGCAAGCACACGTGAGTACGGCGCTGCAACAGCTGGCTGATCTGATCACAGAAACAGAACAACAACACCCGGACTCTGTTCTTATCATTCTCGGAGACTTTAATCAGGCAAAACTCACACGTGAACTGCCTAAATTCAAACAGCACATTACATGCCCCACCAGAGACAATAATATTTTGGACCATTGCTACACCACAACAAAGGATGCATATCGCTCCGTCGCCAGAGCAGCTCTAGGACCTTCCGATCACTGCCTGGTTCATCTTCTACCAACTTACAGGCAAAAACTTAAAACTGCTAAGCCAGTAATAAGGACTGTAAAGAGATGGACCAACGACACAGAGCAGGTCTTACAAGCCTGTTTTGAATGCACTGACTGGAGTGTCTTTGAAGCTGCTGCCAGCGATCTGGACGAGCTCACAGAGACTGTAACATCATACATCAGTTTCTGTGAGGATTTATGCATCCCTACCAGGACTTACTTATCATTCAACAATGATAAACCATGGTTCACACCAAAACTCAGACAGCTTCGTCAGGTCAAAGAAGATGCCTACAGGAGTGGGGATAGGATCTTGTATAATCAGGCCAGGAACACATTGACAAAGGAGATTGAAGTGGCTAAGAAGAGCTATGCCAAAAAGCTGGAAAACCAGTTTTCCTCCAACGACCCTGCATCAGTGTGGAAAGGCCTGAAAGACATTACCAACTACAAGACACCATCCCCCAGCATCGACAGCAACAAGCATCTTGCGAACGAGCTGAATGTCTTTTACTGTAGATTTGAGACCCCCGATCAGACACCCCATACCCGCCCTGACCATCTCTCTACACAGCCATCAACACCTCCAGCCATCCCCCTCCCCTCCCCCCCTGCACTTCAGATCAGTGAGGATAATGTGCGTCAGATCTTCAGGAAACAGAAGAGAAGGAAAGCACCAGGCCCAGACGGTGTTTCACCAGCCTGTCTGAAAACCTGCGCTGACCAGCTGGCCTCTATCTTCTCACTGATCTTCAACAGATCACTGGAGCAGTGCAAAGTCCCTTTCTGCTTTAAACGCTCCACCATCATCCCAATCCCGAAGAAACCAAAGATCACAGGACTCAATGACTACAGACCTGTTGCCTTAACATCTGTGGCCATGAAGTCATTCGAAAGACTGGTGTTAGCATATCTGAAGGACATCACTGGACCCTTGCTGGACCCCCTGCAGTTTGCCTACAGAGCAAACCGGTCTGTGGATGATGTGGTCAATATGGGACTGCATTACACCCTACAACATCTGGACAAACCAGGGACCTATGCAAGGATTCTGTTCGTGGACTTTAGTTCTGCCTTCAACACCATCGTCCCATCACTGCTCCAGACCAAACTGACCCAGCTCTCTGTCCCTAGCTCCATCTGTCAATGGATCACCAGCTTTCTGACAGACAGACAACAGCTAGTCAGAATGGGCAAAATCACGTCCGACAGCCGCACCATCAGCACCGGTGCTCCACAGGGATGTGTTCTCTCACCACTGCTCTTCTCCCTGTACACAAATGACTGCACCTCTAAAGACACCTCTGTCAAGCTCCTGAAGTTTGCGGACGACACTACTGTTATCGGACTCATCCGGAACGGTGACGAGTCTGCGTACAGACAGGAGGTGGAGCAGCTGGCTCTTTGGTGCAGTTATAACAACCTGGAGCTGAACACGCTCAAAACAGTGGAGATGATCGTGGACTTCAGGAGAAACCCCCCTGCACTCCCTTCACTCACCATCATGGACAGCACTGTGACTGCAGTAGAGTCAATCAGGTTCCTGGGCACCACCATCTCTCAGGATCTGAAGTGGGACACTCACATAGACTCTATTGTGAAGAAAGCCCAACAGAGACTGTACTTCCTGCGTCAGCTGAGGAAATTCAACCTGCCACAGGAGCTGCTCGTACAGTTCTACTCAGCTGTCATCCAGTCCATCCTCTGCACTTCCATCACCGTCTGGTTCGGCTCTGCTACCAAAACCGACCTCCGTAGACTACAGCGGATAGTTCGGACTGCTGAGCGAATCACTGGCACTACCCTTCCCACACTCAAAGTACTGCACTCATCCAGAGTGAGTAAAAGGGCTCGCAAAATCACTCTGGACCCGTCACACCCAGCACACTTTCTGTTTGAACTGTTACCGTCTGGTCGACGCTACAGAGCACCGAGCACAAAAACAACCAGACACAGGAAAAGTTTCTTTCCCCAGGCCATCTACCTCATGAACACTTAAATGTTCCCCTACTGTGGAACAAACATGTGCAATACTTCCCTCAGACATTTCATTATAGCACCTTATAACTTTATATATATTTATCATTTATAATCTTTTATTTTTATTTTATTTTAATTTTTTCTATTTTTTATTTATACCTATGTTACTTGTCACTTGTCTTGTCACTTTATATTGTATGTGTACTGGAAGCTACTGTCACCAAGACAAATTCCTCGTATGCGCAAGCATACTTGGCAATAAAGCTCTTTCTGATTCTGATTCTGATTCTGATCATGTAAACGACAATCTCACCAGTCACGAGAAAAAATATATATCTCAGAAAGTGCACTATTGTAACGCAAAATCTCAGTTCTTCGTACCTCAGGGCCCGTTCTTCGTACGTCGCTAACTCAGTTAGCTGGATTTGATTATTGGCGATTTGGCATGATCTGGGATTGTTTGGTTCTTCGACGCTCATCCTGGACTTGCTGTCATAGCAACAGGTGCGCAAGCTTATTTCATGTTAACAGGATTAGATCCCGGCTTCATAAGCGCTGGACTTCCCGTATCAGCTCCGCTTATGAAGCCGCAGTCTAATCCTGTTAACATGAAATAAGCCTGCTCCCGAGCAGGTTTAAGCTTGCGCACCTGGGGCCCGTTCTTCGTACGTCGCTAACTCAGTTAGCTGGATTTGATTATTGGCGATTTGGCATGATCTGGGATTGTTTGGTTCTTCGACGCTCCTCCTGGACTTGCTGTCATAGCAACAGGTGCGCAAGCTTATTTCATGTTAACAGGATTAGATCCCGGCTTCATAAGCGGAGCTGATACTGTACCAGCCATTTGGATTATAGACATACTTAATTTAATGCAGCAACAAATTATTTACAGTGTAGCAAGATGATTTAAAACTCATTTACCTGTAATTAAGGTGTTGCTGTTACTGGTCCCTGGCTTTAGGTCTAAAGTCCTATTTATACTTCTGCGTCGAACTTACGCCGTAGCTACGTCGTAGGCTGTGCTTAGCGCGCGTACCCTTTGGCGTACCCTGATGCGCACCTCTCCAAAAATGTAACAACGCGTCAATTCTACGCGGACGCAAGCGCTGTGATTGGTCTGCTAGAACCCCTCCCTCGGGTTTCACATGGTCCCTCTGCATGAGTAATTGCGCGTCAACGCGGACAACGACGCAGAAGTATAAATTAAAACCAACGCGTTGCCTACAGCGTAGAGGCTCCGGCGTAGGTCCGACGCAGAAGTATAAATAGGCCTTAAGGAAGAGCTGCCCCCAGGAATGCCCTCCACAATGGGTCGGTTCTCATTTAGCCCAAGGGCCAGCTCTTCTGCCGGGGTATAACGTGGGGGTGCAGGACCACCACCTGTTTTTTTCTGCTCCGCCTTTTCCTTGGTTGCAGATAACCATAAACAGACAAACAGACACATCATTTAAAATGTCTTTGCTAAAAGAGACTAATCAGTAGAAGTAGAAAAGATTACCAGTTTGAAGAATATTCTTGTACTTCACTTTTACTTGTTCCCATGTTCTAGTGGGTCCTGAGGTGGCTCTGACATTAAGCAATTATGAAATTATTAAAATACAAGAATATATACTGTAATAAGTGATATAACCATAACATGGAACACTTACGCATTTAATTTGTCTGTTACTTTTTGCCAGCCCTCTCGAGTCCTGGCTTTTGCACACTTTGATTCCCAGTGTTCCCTGGCGTTTTAATTATATTTTTCAAACTCTGCATACCCTTCCAGTAAAAATTCCTGCTCTGCTGCGTTGAAAAACTGAGCGCGCTCTTTGGCCATGGTGAGCAGCCAATAGCAGCGTTGCTGATCAATGTTTCTACTATCGATACATATCCCCTTTTAAACCAGAGCGTGAACGCGCAATTATCTCACTAACTCAATCCAGCTATACTAATCATATCCGGCAGGTGTGTTCGAAGAACCAAATTAGTCAGATCATGATTAGCACGATGATATCATCTTGGATGTCTCGTTTGATCTCAGATGTTTTAAGCAACGTACGAAGAAAGGGCCCCAGTTGCTATGACAGCAAGTCCATGATGAGCGTCGAAGACCCAAACAATCCAAGATCATGCCAAATCGCCAACAATCAAATCCAGCTAACTGAGTTCTTCGACGCTCATCCTGGACTTGCTGTCATAGCAACTGGGGCCCGTTCTTCGTACGTTGCTTGAAACATCCAAGATCAAATTATGAGACATCCAAGGTGATATCATCGGCCTAATCATGATCTGACTAATTCGTTTCTTCGAACACACCTGCCAGTTATGATTAGTATAGCTGGATTGAGTTATCTGAGATAACTGCGCGTTTATGCGCTGGTTTAAAAGGGGATATGTATCGATAGTAGAAACATTGATCAGCAACGCTGCTATTGGCTGCTCACCATGGCCAAAGAGCGCGCACAGTTTTTATCCGCAGCAGAGCAAGAGTTATTGAAGGTTATGCAGAATATGAAACCTTCATTTAAAACGCCAGGGAACACCTCAAAGTGTGCAAAAGCCAGGAGAGAGGGCTGGCAAAAAGTAGCAGACAAATGAAATGCGTAAGTGTTCCATGTTATGGTTATATCACGTATTACAGTGTATATTCTTGTATTTTAATCATTTCATAATTGCTTAATGTCAGAGCCACCTCAGGACCCACTAGAACAGTGTTCTTCAACCCTGCTCCTGGAGGACCCCCAACACTGCACGTTTTCTTTGTCTCCCTAATCAAACACACCTGATTCAACTCATCAGCTCATTAACCCATGTGATAATGAGTTGATGAATTGAATCCGGTGTGTTTGATTAGGGAGACAAAGAAAACCAGCAGTGTTGGGGGTCCTCCGGGAGCAGGGTTGAAGAACACTGCACTAGAACATGGGAAC
The DNA here is from genome assembly GCF_965113295.1 of Leuciscus leuciscus. Lineage (NCBI taxonomy): Eukaryota > Metazoa > Chordata > Actinopteri > Cypriniformes > Leuciscidae > Leuciscus > Leuciscus leuciscus. The sequence goes on from NW_028118555.1 coordinate 51,190, forward strand.
AAGTAAAAGGGAAGTACAAGAATATTCTTCAAAATGGTAATCTTTTCTACTTCTACTGTTCTTTGTCTCTTTTACAAAAGAAAAGCACCGTTAAATGTGTTTGTCTGTTTATAACAGCAACCAAGAAAAAGGCTGAGCTGAAAAAAAACAAACAGGTGGTGGTCCTGCTCCCTCACATTATACCACATTATACCCCAGCAGTAGAGCTGGCCCTGGGGTTAAATGTGAACCGACCCATTGTGGAGGGCATCCCTGGGGGCAGCTCTTCCTCAGACCAACAGCCAGGAACCAGTAGCAGCAACACCTTCATTACTGGTAAATGAGCTTTAAATGATCTTGCTACACTGTAAAATATATCTTTTTTTTTTGCCGCATTAAATTAAGTAGGCCTATATAATCCAAATGGCTGGTACAGTAATTTCAGCTGTTAAATATTGAGTAGTGATCAATTGCTTTGACTTGTGAAGGTGAAAACTGCTGAACTTAATGTAAGAATATTTTGCCATGAGTTACTGATCACATTTGTTCATATAGTGTAGTTCATTGTAATGCCATTGTGTTTCCTCTTTTGTGCAGTTTTACATAATACACCAACACTTGTACCTGTTCCCAAGAAAGTAGTGGCTGAAATATGTGCAGTAAGTGGACTTTTTCTAACTTTACATCAAAAGGGAAGAAAGTGCAACACTTTGTAATGCCCATTTGTTTCCATTGCACAGGACAGTGAAGAAACCCTCTCAGATGACTGTCCTTTGGAGGAAGTACTTGTAAGTGCATAAATAACTTTACTTCATTTATAGTAACTTGTGTACATATTATTTCTGACTGCAATATGAGTTGCAGGAGGAAAGGCCTACTGCACAAAGTGATACAGAGGTGGGCAGTGTAGTAACCTACTTGTACTTTTTATTTTTGTTGCATGAGGCTTGTGTTGACAGTTCTTTTTTATTTTTTTATTCTTTTTATCCAAACATGGCACAGGGTGATATCCGTATATAAACGGAATCTACAACAGAAAATTTAGTATTTTGACCTGAAAAAACAGAAAAATGAAGGGGAGAAATAGAACTTGACACCTTAAAGAAGAAAAAACTGGCACTAGAGATTGAGTTGCTTCAAAAGGAACTTCAGAGTAAGTGCTAAATACACTATTTCACACAGAGTACTATTGCTGACCTTGGATACCAATATATCTTATTGCAGGCAAAAGATGACCATCATTGGCTTTTCTTGACAAAGAATAATTGAAATAAAACTCAAGGAACTAAGCATGTTGTCTTGTCTTCTATTCATTTAATGAAGGTTTTTGTTTTGAAAAAAATAAAAATAAAATGGTGTTCCACAATTCTGTCCCGTGCAGCTCTGCCACTAGGTTGGTCCAAGTGCACTGGCTGGAGGTCATCATCAGGCTGCACCTCCACCACAGGGGTCCTCTCCTTTCTGATGGTGGCACTATTGTGGAGTATGGCACATGCAACAATAATGTCACAGGCCCTGTCAGGTGCAACCCTCAGACACTGAAATCTTTCCTTTAGTTGCCCAAAGGTCATTTCAATGCGTGCCCTTGTCCTGGCTAGAGCTGCATTGAAACGGGTTTGTGGTCCGGGGTTTGGGTCAGGGAATGGCGTCATGAAATACTGCCTGCAGGTATAGCCCCTGTCACCAAGCAGGATCCCGTCGTAAGCACCTGGAAAAATGCAGTTTTGTTAGGCTCAGAATAAATGTATGTAATACAGTGAGCTTGATATTAAATATTTCCTTACCACGTTCAAATAATGTGCATAAATGTGACTCTCTGAAAATCCTGGAGTCATGCACAGAACCAGGCCATTTTGCTTCCACATTTGTGATGTAGGACATGGAGTCACACACCATCTAAGATATTTTTAATCAGTCAACTGCATACTTTTTGATTACATTACTTTTTGTATTATTTGATATATTCTGGACTCGCTTCTCCAAGGTAAATGGTGAATTGTTTGATGTCAGGCTGCATGCTCAGAAAGCGGCAGTGGATTGTGCAGCGTGAGACCACCTTCAGCGACAGGTTCTTGTCGTAAAAACGGACAAGACATGGCTGCGAAAGACTTCCCGTATCACCTCCGCTTATAAAGCCGGGATCTAATCCTGTTAACATGAAATAAGCCTGCTCCCGAGCAGGTTTAAGCTTGGGCACCTGTTGCTATGACAGCAAGTCCAGGATGAGCGTCGAAGAACCAAACAATCCAAGATCATGCCAAATCTCCAACAATCAAATCCAGCTAACTGAGTTAGCGACGTACGAAGAACGGGCCCCTGGGGCCTGTTTCAGAAAGGAGGTTCAACTGAGTTGGCTTACCCTGAGATGGGAAACTCTGAGTTTTCGGTTACAGAACAGCGGAAATTAGTTAGTTCAATCAACTCTGAGTTGACTGACTCTGAGTTAAGCGCGTGCACCACCACTATAAAAAGCCATTATCAATGGAGTGCAGATATTATGAGTCACCATGGTAACAGCGCCAGACAAAAAGAGGTCTGCATATTTCTCACCAGCTTCTGCAAGCGTAAGAAGACATATTATTATTTTTTAAATATCGGCTGCAGCAGCGAAGGACAACTAGAGTTAGCTAGGGAGAAAATAGTTGCTCGAGTCAATGCGTATGTTTACATTTTAATTAGTTATACAGTGTTGGGTGTAATTAATTACCAAGTCATCTAAATACTGTCATTTAATTAAAGGGATTACTCTTAATTCTTCTGTAATTTGAAGTAAAATCTGATGTAATTGCATTAGACTATAGAACAATTCTGTATATTTAACATACATTTTTAAAAGGTATATTTTTTATGTAACCTTCTCCCTCTACACACTTTGGTCAATTCAAGAATAATCCATGCAATTGTATATTGTTTATTTGAAAGCATTAAAAGTGCAGTTTCTTGTCTCTCCTTGTATTGTTCAAGTGGTTGAGGTTGATATGGGATTTATTAATAAGTAGACCAATACTTTCTAAAGATAGTCATTATTACATGAATCTAATTACACGGTTGAAGATGTCATTTGTAGTTAGTAATTAATAACTATTTTAGAGTAACTTACCCAACTGTTATAATATCAGAGGTGAAACTGGAAGAACAGTATGTTATTCAACCTAATTTTAATTTTCATGGGTGCAATCCTGCAGGTATTAAAAGAACATGGCAGCAGCTGAAAATTAAATATAAGAACATAATTCAATCAGGTAAGGTTTGAGCATATCATGGGTGTAGGCTACCTGAATTTACAAATATTTGACATATTAAATAACTAAATAGCATCCCAGTGTCTAGCAGTGCAGCAGCATTTTTGGCTGGGGGAATTCCTGGAGGGACTTCAGAGCCAGTCACTCCCGAAGATCCAAGGGCCTTCATAAAATGTAAGAGGTTTACATATGTGTTATTTCTTATATAGGCTATTTTTGATATTTCCATTTATTTGACTTTGGGTTGGGTTTTTTGTTGGTCCCAACAGATTCCGATGGTAATATCTGTCTTTTGGAGCCTCCTGTCCCAACAAAACCTGCAGGCAGTTGTAAGTAGCCTACTCAATACACCAGAAATGATGACAAATAGTGTTATAAAGTGTACTCATCTTCACAGGACGATGGGGATAATGTTATGTGTCACATCAAACAATCTACACATTCAGATTTTTTCACATTTTTATGTGGAGTAGAATCTAAGTTTAAAGCTAAGTATAAATGGGTAGTCTTATCTCTCCCCCCGCCCCCAAAGTGGAAGAACAGCAGGAGGACGGTCCATCAACTTCTGTTGCACAGATGAACAGAGTTCAGTGATTTTCAGTAAATGCCACAGTTTAATTCTGTAGAATTTGTTTAGAACTACATTATGTAACTCTAATCTACTACTGTATATTCAGTTGCCAGTTAAGGAGTTAATAGACTTCATCTTATTTAAAAAATTGAAAAAAAAAAAAAAACAGTAAAAATAGCAATATTGTATTTATTAATTAAAGATAAATTGTATTAATAAAAATGTACTGAAAGAATGAATGAGGTGTTTAAACACCACTTCCTCTTTAAAAAAGGGGAGGAGACCGAAAGAAACTCTGGGTTTACCGAAGAAAACCTGCTCCCGGCCAGGTTAGGTTCACAGAGTAAGTTACCATGGTAACTGACTCTGAGTATAAGTTACCTCTCTTTCAGAAACGGGCTTGACTTACTCTGCTTTCTCAGGTTTAACATACCTCCCATCAGGGCCGCGGGAAGTGGGGGTGCTGGGGGTGCTGCAGCACCCCCTGTTTTCACAGAATTGTAAATGCAACGCATATGTTTGTTCATTAAAATGTATAATTTTTTAGCATTTAGTCATTTATTTGTAATAAACACTTTAAGTGGGCTATTTAAAAATTGTTATTTATATGTTAAATTATCTTTTTAAAACATAAGCGCAGAGTGTTACGTAATATTGTGTGTGTGTGTGTGTGTGTGTCGAAAGAATTTGCCCGCAGCTGCTCAAAAAAAAAAAAAAAAAAAAAAAAAAAAACGTCAAAAACCCCACTGTCAGTGTTTTGTAAGGAACAGGCAAATAGGCCTATGTAAAATATAGCAGGAGACATTTTAATTGTTTACTAATAAAACAGTTATTTTTTATGACAGTGTCGGCTAGACAGATGAAGTTGACGACTCGCGATCTTCGCAGCGTAATGCACATTTCATACGATTACATAAGCAGCGCAGTCTGTTTTCTTTCGTTTTAAATTGTTCTGCTTAAAAGTAGACATTTCAAGCTATCTATATGTCTCAGGTCTGTGAGGCAATAGGCTACCTTATAGGCCTACGCTGAGTTTCATTTATGAGACGAGCTCCAGGTTCGCCAGCGCCTCCGTATCCTGATTATTTATTTTCTAATAGCCTATATTTAGGCTACTTCTTATTAAATCCTGACAATTTGTTGATGAAACATCGATTAAAATTAAGATACAATTAATACAAAACGAAATTAAATTTAAAGACAGGCTTTGTGCTTTCAGTTTGAGGTCTCTGTGAAAGTTTTAAAACATTATTTTAGTGCCGCTTTAGAGCGCTCACGTCCGTAACGGAGAACTGTCTGTAACATTTTTTTATTTATTTTTTGTGAAATAAATTTCTAAAAAAATGCGACTTAGTCCAGTGCGACTTAGGCTATAGATGTTTTTTTCTTCCCCGTGGCGCATTTTGTGACTGATATGCGACTCCGGAGCAATGAAAATAAAAGGGACTCCGGAATAAAAGCAGAATCAATAAAAGTAAAAAATGTGATGTGCAGTCAGGTTTGAGTGTGTGCGCGTTTTTTGAGGAGTTTTATAGTCTTGATATTGTTTCTTATTCAAAAGTGGTGACGCGACGCGACTGATTTATTATGAGTGTTGGAAACAGTTCTGCTGCCTAATATATTTGATGAATAAAAGGTTAAAAAGAACTGCATTTATTAAAAAATATAAATAATTTCTAATAATATAAATCTTCTTTACTACCACTTTTTTTTAAATCAATTTAACACATCCTTGCTGAATAAAAGTATTGATTTATTTAAAAAAAAAAAAAAAAAAATACTGACCTCAAATTACTGACCAGTAGTGTATATTGTTGTTACAAAAGATTTCTATTTTTTAAAAAATTGCTTTTTTTATTTTTTTTATTTTTTTATTTTTTTTATTCATCAAAGTATCCTAAAAAAAGTATCACAGGTTATGAAAACATATTAAGCAGCAGAACTGTTTCCAACTTTGATAATGAATCATCATATTAGAATTATTTCTAAAGGATCATGTGATAGACTGGAGTAATGATCCTGAAAATTCAGCTTTGCATCACAGAAATAAATGATCATTTAAACCAATTATTTTAAATTGTAAAAATATATCACAATATTACTTTTTTTTCTGTATTTTTGATCAAATAAATGCAGGCTTGATGAGCAGAGGAAACTTCTTTCAAAAACATTAAAAATACTAATACTTATACTTGCCCTGTAATACATGTATTCTTTGTTTTAGATGTTATTAACTTAAATTCTTATGAATAATAAAAATGTTGTAATGTCTATTTGTTATTTATGGCCTGTACGCCTCATTATTGATCTGAGCTTCTACATCTTGAATTCGAATAACATTCGATAAAACATAATTGCTGGATTATTTTGACTATAATAAATAAGCAGATGAAACATAGTAGGCCTATACACTGTTTATCACAGATTACTTTGGACCAAAGTTACCATATTATAATTAATTATTATATAGTTCTATTCATTCATTTTATTTAAATTAGCACTGGTTAAAATGTATAAAGCATGAACAAGATATGAAACAATATTTATTAATAATACACAGTTTAAATATCACAAATATCAAATTGTATTTTCATTTGCGTCCTATGCTGGCTAATTACGACGTTTAACCTGTTATCATAATGAAATTCATGCATTTATTTATTTGTCATTTAAACTGATGCAAACAGGGAAAGAGAGTAGAAAACACTTATTATCCTGTCGCCCCCTCTAGTGGACAGCATTAAGTATTACGGCCTTCATTGCTCAGATAACTCAAGTCGATGGATTTTTTGGGAAAGTCTGACCAGTTAGAAGCAAGTTAGACCAGTCTGAGGGTCTGAGCTGAGTTTGGTGAAGCATCAAAGTTCTAGGCGGAGTCAATTTCTCATAATAATAATAACAATTAATCCCAAACCTGGTAATTTTGTCAGTATTTAATTTACGTTCACTGATTCTGGCTTCTCTCTTTTCTGTCTCTTTCTTTTCATGTGAACTGAGTAGGCTACACATGCTTAAATTCAAAAAATATAAACTTTATTTCTATTCAAAATGATGTATAGCCCATAGGCTATATGTCACACACGCCTACCTGCTTTTTGATGTAAATAAAAGACTAGAGTGGTAAATGTTACGGACATATTATCATGGTACAGTTCAGCCTATTATTGATTTTTATTTCCACTTCCCTTTTATCCAAAGAGACGGAACTATTTGCACTGTATTTATCAATGGGAAATATGCTAATATAATCTGTCATATACTGTGGCTCACATTAATGGGGTTGCTTGCAAGTCGCAGCAGCACGAATTACGTGACCAGCAACATATTTCTAAATCAAATAGTGTGTGTAGTTAACAGTGAGTGGTGGTTTCAGACATTATTTCATTAAAGGGCATTTGTCAGTGCCGCACTCGTAGCCTACTGACTCTTATTCTGCCTGACAGAAAGAAAAGCTCACAGCTTACTGAAGGCGGAGCGGTTTGACCAATCAGATGAAAGGGGCGTTTCAGCGCCGCCCACGTGTGCAAATGAAATATCGAACCCATAAACCGACTTGTAAACCATAAACGAAAAATGAAAAATCTAGCCAAAATCTAGCCAAAAAAACGAATAAACGAGCTGGTTTTCATTTCTCCTTATTCCATTCTAAACAGGAAATGAAATGATCAAAAAGTGCACGGACCCTATGACTTAGCACGACGGTGTAATAAGTTTATATACACTAGATGTCGCCTTGGCTACGGCAGTTTGGAATATTCTGGGCTCATCTGATTTTTTTGTACATAGCATAACCTACTTTGTTATGATTTTAGTATCATAATGATTAATAAATGCACGCACAATTATCATGAACTTGATTTGAACAAATGCCTATCAACTTGTGTGTGCAAAATTCAGAATTAAATGAATGTGCAGCAATTTGTACAAATAGAGAGTCTGTAGGCCTATACTGTTGTAGCCATTAAATAAGCGCATTTATTTTCATATTTGTTAAAATGTTATAATGTAATTTTTTTCCCCATGTATGTTGATTTATGAAAAGTGAACAGCACGAGTAAAAGTGAATTTCGTTTTGTATAAATTGTATCTTAATTTTAATACATTTTTCATCAGCCTGTATTTAATAAATAAGATCAATAAGATTTAATAAATAATAATAAAAAAATGATAATCTTGCATTGCACGTTAACTGGAGCGCATCTCATCCTAACTTAACGAAACTCATTGTATGCCTCACACACACAGACAAGGCCGCCTTAATGCACGGGCTTACCTGGGCTGAAGCCCAGGGGCCTCCCAAGTTCAGGGGCCTCCCATGTTCAGGTTTATGATGAGCTGAAAAGGTCATATTGTTTTAACTTGTCAGATTTTGTCGCTGTATGTCGCTAGTCGCTTGTGGACGTTGGTAGTGCTGTCGCTCTAATGTTATTGTTATGGTGCGTTCACACCAAACGCGAAAAGAGCGTCTGGCGCGAGTGATTTCAATGTTAAGTCTATGCAAAGACGCGTTTATGCGCGTCTAGAGGTCCCGCGGCGCGAATGAGGCGTTACGGTTCGTGTCCGCTCAGTGCCGCTAACGTCTCCGCTTTGGGGTGTCTGTTGCGAGTGTGTTTAATCGACGTTTTTTTTCAACACACGGACAGTATAATCATCAGCGATGCACGCGATTACATTTAGAAATAGACAAGCTTTGTTCCCAAATGCACCAAGCAATGATCCTTTCAATTTTCTAAACTTATATAAACCCAGCCAATATAATCACAATGAACACATCCAAAATAAAATCTTTAACATGTAGGCTATATAACAACTGAAAAGCGTCTAATTTGTAAACAAAATGATTTACGCACTAAATCCAGAATAAACTCACTGAGACTGTCGATAGTTTCTTTTCCGTGCATCATTTTATTATATCCATGTTTGTGGTTAGTTACTGTCAAATCATATAAAACAGTGAAATCGCCCTCGAACTCTTCTGTCTCTCCTGCACTCGAGACGGTGACGGGAGCTGAGCTCCACTGAAAGGCTTCTTTCCTATTGGTTGTCGCTCGCGAAAATCGCTTCTCATTTGCATAAAGTTGAAATTTAGTTGCTGTGTGTGGTTGTTAAATAAAGTGTCTTGTGTTTATGTGCTCAGTGATATGTTAATAACAATATTAAAATTAAAAACAATATAAAAAAAAAAAAACTCACTGTTGTAGGTCTCGAAAGAAACTAATGCATTATGTGATGTAGATTACCTATTACACTTTTTTTAAAATGAGACTCTATTAATCGAGGGGATGGGGGGCCTACAAAACCTCTCAGCCCCGGGGCCTAACATTAGGTTAAGGCGGCTCTGCACACAGACATGAGAAATACATCAAATACACAAAGCTTGAAATGTCTTTAAACGAAATAATTCAAAACGAAAAGAAAATGGCTACTCTCTGATTATGTAATCCATTATGTGCATTTCTCTCTATAGGCGCGTTCACTATACGGCGATCGTCAACTTCATCTTTGCAGCCGAGTCGACACTGTCAGAAAACACTAGATTATTAATAAAAATCAATGCACGCGTCACCGGATTTCCAAATGCACATCTTGCTTGTTGCACCCACACATATTATGTCGAAATAACGAGATATTATGTTGAAATAACATTATTAATAATAATACATATTTTATAATATTTGATTGAATGCTGAATGTTGCGCTTGTTCAGTTAATAAAATGAAAACTTTAATTGTGATCATTAAAATAATTGAATATGAAATATTTAGTGGCCAAGTTTTGCTAATTAATTTATTTATATATGTAAGGCATTCGTTCCAATCAACTGCCGCAGCCAAGGCCACGTCTAGTGTATATATCTATGACTTGGCACTTCTGGGTAAAGATGCGATCAGTCAAATGAAATCCAATAAACGTATAAATAAATATTCCAAATGAAAAACCGATGGGAAATGTCGTCCAATTTTCTAATACTATTATTTGATGACAACAATACATTTGTAAAAGAAAATCCAGCCATTTCTGTTTTTTTAAAGAAAAAAACCAAGCTGCACCCTTTTTTAAATGTCATCTTTGATTCCGAAAGAGAATAATGAACGGGGCGATGTGCAGATTGTAAATCTTAAAAAATGATTGAATGATTTTCTTGTGTCATTATGATGAAGAAACAAGTCCAAAAAAAAAATAAAAGTCAAAAAAAACCATTTGTGGAAGGCATCCGATGAGTGTCAACCCGGCCAGAATGATTTTCTTGTGTCATTATGATGAAGAAACAAGTCCAAAAAAAAAAAAAAAGTCCAAAAAAACCATTTGTGGAAGGCATCCGATGAGTGTCAACCCGGCCAGATCAGCAAGTGCATCAAGGCAACCACGATTAGCCGGTGCACCAGCCAGCAAAGTGATTCAATGGTTCATAGGTGTAGCTCGCAGCCTCATCGCCCTACCCTCCACATCCTAAAGAGTGTACAGGCGGTTATTTATATAGGGCAGATAAGACCTGTGTTTCTCTTCGACGGTAACTGTAAATTGAATTGAAGCTGCGATTTTTGAAGTTGGATATACTCGCGCGGGCAAATACAGATGTGTTAAACACGATAAGAACACAAATTCTACCTTTATTCGTTAATACAGTCGGTATTTCCCACAATGATTCTGCTTTGCTATTGGCCCACGTCACGATCAGTAAGCGCTGCTATTGGCGGTCACGATTATTAAGTACGAAAATGCAAATTCTGTCAGTAATTCCTCACCCTCATGTTGTTCCAACCCCTTCGTTCATCTTCGGAACACAAATTAAGATATTTTTGATTAAATGACTAAATTGGACTATATTAAGGATGTGTTTAATGAACTTTTCTGGGCCAGCAAGTTTCAAACCCTTAGAAGCCTGAAGAAGTCTCGTTCCGAACACATCGCGATATTTGGCATCAGTTGACGTGTGTCAGATGTTGGTAAGTAGTAAATACGCTGTCCGAATAATGTGTGATATATAATGTATTTTCTGTTTGTCGATATTAATCAGATTAGCTCACGTTCAGTCACGGCATTATATCTGTCATCTCCACTGAGGCTTTGCGTTTTATTGCTTTCTAATTCAAAACAGGGTGATTAAAACCCTTTCATGCATGAATTATGATACCCTCAGTCAGGATTTTTTTCCTATGTGTTTTTATTGCTCTTAGGGCATGAAAAACAAGAATTGATTTTTATTTAATTTTTTTACAAATTTTTCAAAGAGATCTTCAGATGTCCACTTGAGTGGACAGCATGCGGTTGGTTTAAACTGAAGATATACTGTATTAAATATAAGACAATAATCAAACAGATAAAGTATGTGAATTTAACAAACTAATCAATGCAATTATATCAAATAATGTGAAAACTATAAAATATATACAAAAAATATAAATGCAAAATATTGCAATGGCTTCATACAACTTCATACAAGTTGCACTTTGCGTATCTTTGATATCAGAACATGAGGACGTGATTCCATCAGAATTTTCTACAGCCTGTCAAGGTACAACTGTGGAAACCACTCAGATGCTCCCTCCAGTACACCAGAGTATGGAGATTTACCCTTATTAGCTGATAATTCTGATTATGTTCAAGATGGACATGCACATTTCTATCATTGCCCTCCTCTGAGAAAACCTAGCGATACGTTTTTTCAATCTCATCTGAAATGATCAGTGTTGGGGGTAACGCATTACAAGTAACATGCATAACGCATTCAGATTACTTTTTTGATGTTACAAGTAAAGTAATGTGTTACAAGTAACATGCATTACCTAATCAGATTACTTTTTGATCTAACAAGTAATTAACTACAAGTAATATGCATTACCTAATCAGATTACTTTTTGATGTAACGAGTAAAGAAACGCATTACAAGTAACATGCATTACGTAATCAGATTACTTTTTGATGTTATGAGTAAAAAAACACATTACAATAACGCACATTACATAATCAGATTACTTTTTGATGTTATGAGAAAGGAAACGCATTACAAGTAACATGCATTATGTAATCAGATTACTTTTTGATGTTATGAGTAAAAAATGCATTACAATAACATGCATTATAAAATCAGATTACTTTTTGATCTAACAAGTAAAGTAATGCATTACAAGTGTCATACATTATGTAATCACATGACTTTTTTCGATGTCAATGAAAATTACATTCTAATAATACAAATACATTTATTTACAGTAGAAAAAGTCAATGCATATTAAGTTTTTAAGTTTTAAATTTCAAAAACAATATTCACATTATAATTATGAATTGTATCTGAAATATAGCCATTGCATGCATGACGTCCACTACAGTGGACATGTGATTAATCAGAGTTTTCTCTCAATCTAAAATCAAAACTTGGAAAATTTTACTGTGATATGACTCATTAGATATTGCTTTATGCTGCAATATTTTTTTTACCTACAAGAGTCTCCTAGGATAGAAGGAATGGGTGGATATTCTGGAGCAACTTGGCATGTCTGACTGACCCTTGGCCATCTTGGTTTGGAGGGGGAAAAAATCGAAACACAAAGGCTTGCCACTTGATTGCAATTTATAGGATGATGCACCAGGGTCCAATGAAGAGATTGATGTGCAACTTTGCCATAAAAACCCGTGCAAATTCAAGAAAATGCTTTTTTAATAGCTGTCCACTGTAGTGACCACTATGCGTGAAAGGGTTAAGTTACACTGCCTGTGAGCATAGGCCTAAAGACCTTAAATCAGTTAATCATATTCATATCAGATTAAAAGTAGTACAATTAGTTCCAAAGTTGTATTTGTAGTAGAAGCACAGTACAAACAACACTTACCATGCTTTTACCACATTAACATTAGTTTTACTGTGGTAAGTGTAGTAAAAAGACAGTAATCACAAAACTTACCATGCTTTTACCACACTATTGGTAGTTTTAATGTGATACTTATTGTAAATGCACATTAACCACAACGCTTACCATGCTTTTACCACAGGAATGATGTAAAACAACATAATGATATTTTATTTTCTCTTTTTTCAGCTGAAAAGACCAAAAGGACCTTTCGGACTATTATTGTTTGAGGACAAGTAAACGGAGGAGACAGACAGCTGCAAAGGCAAATATTCGCAATGGTATATACATGTGTTGGTTCGAACCCTAAATCAAACATTTTATCAAGCATTTGTTGTTTCTTAAACCTTTTCTCGCAAAACCCATAGCCCAATCAGTACGAAGATAGTCTGAAAGTCTTAATAATTCACAAGATTTAACAAGTTGTCAAATTCGTATACGATACTCGTACATATTTGTATACTCGTACACACACTGTCAGAAAGTTGATATTAATTGCATTGTATTGATTACAATTAGTGATGCACCGATGTGAAAATTGAGGCCGATACCGATAACCGATATTAATATTGCTGTTATGGCCGATACCGATATTTGCCGATGTCGATATCTCTGTATAGAAAACAAATTTTAATGATTATCAAATAAAGAGCTATTTTCCAAAACACTTTTTTTTTACTTTAGAAATGACTGATATTGGGCACCTTTACCTGTGTGCAAAATATGTCACATATGACACACATGCATTATACTGCATTGCATATACAGTAATGTGTGCTGGTCAACTTGTCTAAAATTAAGAAACCCTTAGAAAACAGTAAAAAAAAACACACAAAAAACAGGAACATTGTGTAAAATTAAGATAGGCTACTTTATTTATTATTCCAATATCCAAATATCGAGGGCTTGGAACCAGAGGGGCGTAAGTGGCATTTGACAAACTTTACAGGAGAGCCAAAACAAAATTTTGACCACACTTCAATCAACTGTATTTATTAACCTTCAACCACAACATTGCAACCACATACATACTTATATGAGTAAGTTCTTAAGTGAACATATTATGGAATATTAACACGATGAACATATTCTAAAACCTTGCAAAATCTTGAAAATATGGCAAAAACATCAAATACGCCTTTTTGGCACCAAACATTTCCAATTCGTCTAAAGAAAAATAGGGCGTATCTGCTGATCAATGCAGAAATGATTGGTCAAAACATTGGTTAAAAACACTCTAACTTCATAACTTTTCATTTTATTTAAAATACTGCATACATAGTCATTTCATCATTTCAAACTGTTTAACATTTCATTTCTAACCGTTTAATTTCAATTCTCATTTATGAGTTCACATTCATGTCAAACAGTTTAACATTTAATTTCAAACAGTTTAATTTCTCTTGTTTATTACACATTTCACTTTTTAGTTCACTTTAGTTGAACTAAAAAGTTCACTCACTGCCCACTGTCAGAGTGTTATAGAACTCTGCATAACAGTGAGGAATACTCCCATTGGTGCACAGGGTGAGTAGGTCTTTTTTCTTTAAGGCACTGATCACTGGAGGATTTTCATACAATGAGCTGGGGTGTGTGGTTCTGGTGCCTCTTGTTGCCTGTTGTGCCACCGTCAGTTTTCGGAAGGTTGGGGCGGTGAAATCATACTTGAAGAAGATTGTTTTTGGTTCATCTTTCGTGTAGCGGAACCATTTAATCTTCTGCCAATGAACTGATTGTCCCTCCTCATCTTTTGTTCTGTTTTTGAGTATGTGGTTGGAGAGGGACTTGAAGTCCAGAAAGTCCTTGTGTTCAAGTTCATGTACACTGTATGGGTCGTTCCTTCTTGCCATTCTCACAAGTGTGTAGTAGCCATCAGTAAATAGAAGTATGGGAGTAAATAGAAATGGGAGTAAATAGAAACTTTTCTTCTTGCAGTTTCCACTGCAGCATGCACACTATCACACTCCATGTCTAGTAGCCATCCATGATGGCTACTACACACTTGTGAGAATGGAAAGAAAGAACGACCCATAGTGTACATGAACTTGGACACAAGGACTTTCTGTACTTCAAGTCCCTCTCCAACCACATACTCAAAAACAGAACAAAAGATGAGGAGGGACAATCAGTTCATTGGCAGAAGATTAAATGGTTCCGCTACACGAAAGATGAACCAAAAACAATCTTCTTCAAGTATGATTTCACCGCCCCAACCTTCCGAAAACTGACGGTGGCACAACAGGCAACAAGAGGCACCAGAGGCACCAGAACCACACACCCCAGCTCATTGTATGAAAATCCTCCAGTGATCAGTGCCTTAAAGAAAAAAGACCTACTCACCCTGTGCACCAATGGGAGTATTCCTCACTGTTATGCAGAGTTCTATAACACTCTGACAGTGGGCAGTGAGTGAACTTTTTAGTTCAACTAAAGTGAACTAAAAAGTGAAATGTGTAATAAACAAGAGAAATTAAACTGTGTGAACTTAAATGTTAAACTGTTTGAAATTAAATGTTAAACTGTTTGACATGAATGTGAACTCATAAATGAGAATTGAAATTAAACGGTTAGAAATGATCAAATTAAATGACTATGTATACAGTATTTTAAATAAAATGAAAAGTTATGAAGTTAGAGTGTTTTTAACCAATGTTTTGACCAATCATTTCTGCATTGATCAGCAGATACGCCCTATTTTTCTTTAGAGGAATTGGAAATGTTTGGTGCCAAAAAGGCGTATTTGATGTTTTTGCCATATTTTCAAGATTTTGCAAGGTTTTAGAATATGTTCATCGTGTTAATATTCCATAATATGTTCACTTAAGAACTTACTCATATAAGTATGTATGTGGTTGCAATGTTGTGGTTGAAGGTTAATAAATACAGTTGATTGAAGCGTGGTCAAAATTTTGTTTTGGCTCTCCTGTAAAGTTTGTCAAATGCCACTTGCGCCCTTCTGGCTCCAAACAATGTGTAGGCCATACATGTATTTTTTAGAGCCAGAAGGGCGTAAGTGGACATACGCCCCTCTGGCTCCAAACAATGCTCAAACTTTTGTGTTAGGTCTTTGTTGTTTTGTTGCTTTATTCAATACAAGTTGATTTCTGATGCGTCTTTTTGGCACAACTAGATAGAGCTCATCAAGACCTTTAATTTGATATATAGAACTCATTTTCGCCCAAAATGCCACTTACGCCCCTCTGGTTCCAAGCCCTCGATATGATACTAAAAAATACCACAGGGAAAAGGGCTTCTATTTGTGACGTGCTGTCTTTGCGTTTGAACATTGCACATTTTAAACAGGACACTCATTAACTGAATAAATGTTAGCCAATACAAACATATTTATAGAAAACAGTTGACAATGAATAGACAGGAGTCCAATAATAGCATAACGAATCATTCTTAAAATAATAACAAGTAGCCTAGGCTATAAGACCAATCCGACATGGGCTGTGTTAACAGTAAAACGTCCGTCATTTAACGAATTTTAAAAACACGGATGGATAATACAAAATACTTTCTGATATTTTGACAGAAAAAAAAACAAGCAAGAACAAAATTTAAACTTAGCCCGTCAATTTTTCATTTTACAATTATCTTCTCTCTCTGTGTGTGCACGCGTCCGTGTTTGTGAGAGAGAGAGCTCGCGCAGCACTGATACAACGGTAGCCTACTTTTTAATCCACAAGTAACGAACGCGCTAGTTTTCATACAAAATAAATATGTAACATAATTAGGTAGGCTACTTTAGTTATTATTAATACAATAACGTAACACATGAAGGCTATACGTTTCTCAACACTGAGAATGAATCAATAAACGCCTGTTTCTCCACTCGCGCTTATCAGTAATCCACAAATCACACGTGCTGTCACTTTTGAGAAAAATCTAATTCGAACGGGTATCAAATATCAAGCAATATATTCAAATATCTACGAGTCAAAAAACGATCAGTCAAAAATGTGTCATGAAGAGGAAAAAAACAGAAGTCGCACTGGACTGCGTTAACAATGTTACGGACGGGACAGTTGACTTGAGCGCTCTGAAAGCGCCACTAAGACTGCTTTAAAACTTTCACAGAGACCTCAAACAGAAAGCACAAAAAGCCTGTCTTTAAATTTAATTTCGTTTTGTATTAATTGTATCTTAATTTTGATAAATGTTTCATCAACCAATTGCCTGGATTGAATTAAATAAGAAGTAAATATAGTAGAAAATATTTAATCAGGACACGGAGGCGAGGGCGCGTGAACCTGGAGCGCGTCTCATCAATGAACCGAAATCTACCTGCCTCACAGACCGGAGACATATATAGAAAGCTTGAAATGTCTATTTTTAAACAGAACAATTCAAAACGAAAGAAAACAGACTGTTCTCTGCTTATGTCATCTGTATGAAATGTGTATTTATCTCAGGCACATTCACTACTGCTAAGATCGAGTCAGCATCGTCAACTTCATCTTCAACTTCACACGTCAAATGTCGGCCTGTTCACATCGGCCATATTTTGACATCGGAACGATACCGATGTGTAAAAAAATGAACATATCGGCCGATATTATATCGGCGGCCGATATATCGTGCACCACTAATTACAATTATTACAAATTGGTCCCCGTCTGTTTATGTTCCAGTGATACATGACGTCTCTCCACACCTCATAACCTACCTCTGTTTGCAGGGGTGGAAAAGCTTATATTACTTGTCACATGACATCAGATACTCGATTATTTTGTCATAATCAGACCAGTTACACTGCTGATAACTGTCCCGTTTGCATGTAAATCATTTTCACATGATTATTGCTTGCTATTAAAGACGTACTTTTATTCATAGAAATGCCCCCACATATCAGTGAACTTATAATATAAAAATGCTTTTAAAATTTAATTATTCAACACTCTTTACAGAAAAAAATATCCTACAGTTATACATAAACTGACTATTTGCAAGTAATGTATTAAAATTACCTTCCTTTCCGTCTTGCAGGATTACTTGGTCCTTTTTTTTTTTTTTAAAGCTCTACAATATCAAACTCAACAGCTCTTTTAAGAGCCAACCCTCACAAGAGCTACTAGTGAGTCGCAGCGAATCTTGCCGGGATCAGCCCTTCCCAGGTAAAGTTTCTAGAATATTGAAATCGGTATTTACTCATCAAATGCTCTCTCCTGAATCGCCGCCGCTAGAGTTCTTACGAGATCAAGAAAATATGATCATATAACAGCGATTTTATCATCACTGCATTGGTTACCTATAAAGTTCCATATTAATTATAAGGTATTGCTACTGACTTATAAAGCTCTAAACGGCTTAGCTCCAGTCTATTTAACGGATCTTCTATCGCCCCTATAATCCATCGCGCTCTTTAAGATCACTAAATTCAAGGCTTTTGGTCATACCTAGGATATCCAGAACCACCAAAGGAGGGAGAGCATTTTCACATTTGGCTCCAAAACTCTGGAATAGTCTTCCTGATACTGTTCGTTGCTCAGACTCGCTCTCCCAGTTTAAAACTAGATTAAAGTCGCATCTCTTCAGCCAGGCATTCATATAATCCTACAGTTCAAACTACAATCCGGCCTGTAGCTCATAAATGCCAGAGGAGAACTGGCCCCCGACTGAGCCTGGGTTCTCCCAAGGTTTTTTTTCTCCATTAGGTCACCTGATGGAGTTTTAGGACACCATTAGGTCACTTGATGGAGTTTTTCGGTTCCTTGCCACTGTTGCCTTTGCCTTGCTCAGTTGGGGATATTTTGGGGATATTTAATTTAATTTTATCAATCAATAAATTCCTCTTGAAACAAACATTGTTGTATTATTTTAATTTAATACTGTGAAGCTGCTTTGATACAATCTGTATTGTGAAAAGCGCTATACAAATAAACTTGACTTGACTTGACTTGACTTGAATCGTATGGTAAATTAACTTATTTATAACTGTCTTAATTTATGTTTCAAGAACAATAGTAATTGCACATAGAGTAAGTCGAGACTTTCTTGTTTTACAGCAGAGAAGGAAGACCAGTCCTTATATCAACGCAAGCTAATCGAATAAGTCCTTTGTTTCGGGTGAGGAAGGAACATCTGGTGCCCAAAGAAGACAGAAAGCTGCGCGAGTCCATTGGTATGTCTTGTATTGAAACAATGCTGTAATATGTAGTACATAATTTGATGTTGACAATTTTACATTGTACAGGTTATCACTTGGTTTTTGACCAAGTGAAGCTCTTGAAACAAGTGACAGGAGAGTATGTAACTTGTCTGGAAAGTATCAGAGTCGCATTTGGCACGCGTGCCTTAGGTTGCCGACCCCTGGTCTAGCCTATAGTCTATGGTACCAATCACGTTAGTGAAGCCTGAGTAACATATACTGTAATCGGCATGGTCATGAATGCATGATCTTCATAAAAAATTATGATAGCCTAAAAAAAAACTGCTTAAAAAAAAAACTGCTTTACAACATTGGGTCTTAAAGGTGCTGTATGTAGCTTTTCTACTAAAACAAATCCTTTTTTTATTGCCTGTGTGTGAAGGGGTTGTAATATCACATTAAAATGATCCACTTTTCGGGTTTTGCTATTACCTCTGAAAGCAAGTATTCTTATGTTTATGTGAAGGTGCCGGGTCGGATTTACCGCGAAATCCAGTGACGTCACCTGCATGCGCGGAGCGCTCCCGAGCCTCTCGCCTCGTCTAGCCTACTGATTTTGCACTCAACAGCGACGACACTGCAACTTATGACATGGACTTATGACTTATGCAACTTATGACATGTCTGATAACACTAAGAAACGACCTGCTCCCAGCACAACACAGACTCCAACACAAACTCCACATATTGATAAAAAAAAACAATAAAACGTTTTTTTCTTTCTGCTGAAGCTCGTATTAAAGGCCAGACGTGAATCGGATGAACTTCGGGTGAAAAATCACGGATCAACATCGGCAGGGCGTTTGAATCATGGAGAGACCTTATCTACAAACCTAGAATGTATACATTTCCTGAAGAAAATGTGAAGTAGTGCTTGCAGTGGCAAAATTCGGCACGGTTGATAGGGTTCCATTCTTATCATGGTACGAGCATGGAGCATTAGTTCAACGTCAAGCTGATAAAAGTAGCCTATTATTGTAACGTTGCAGTGGGAGTTTACCTGAGTTTCTAGCATGTTGTGGGATGCTCTCTCTGGTGTGTTGCGTGACGCGTCTCAGTCTGGCCGGTATCCACAGTGCTCGCTCATAAATTCGAGCACGCGCAAGAGCACGCGCTTGTCAACTTATTGGTTGCAATCTGAAACATCACCGCTAGAGGCCGCTGAAAACTACATACAGCTCCTTTAAGTGGCTTGGAAATGCCACAAAAAAACCTAAAACAGTTTTTTTAAACCTAAAAGCGCCAGGTAAACTCCGAATGACACGACAGACAGCACTTTCCATCAAGTTCTCCGCATCTCCAATAGTGTAAAGGAAAGAGCCACTCGCAAATAATCTTAAGGCAATGCAAACAGTTTGTGCTGTAGTTAAAGCCCGACTCCGACAAGTCGAAAATAAGTGTGCGTTTCCAACAAATTAATCATGTAAACGACAATCTCACCAGTCACGAGAAAAAATATATATCTCAGAAAGTGCACTATTGTAACGCAAAATCTCAGTTCTTCGTACCTCAGGGCCCGTTCTTCGTACGTCGCTAACTCAGTTAGCTGGATTTGATTATTGGCGATTTGGCATGATCTGGGATTGTTTGGTTCTTCGACGCTCATCCTGGACTTGCTGTCATAGCAACAGGTGCGCAAGCTTATTTCATGTTAACAGGATTAGATCCCGGCTTCATAAGCGCTGGACTTCCCGTATCAGCTCCGCTTATGAAGCCGCAGTCTAATCCTGTTAACATGAAATAAGCCTGCTCCCGAGCAGGTTTAAGCTTGCGCACCTGGGGCCCGTTCTTCGTACGTCGCTAACTCAGTTAGCTGGATTTGATTATTGGCGATTTGGCATGATCTGGGATTGTTTGGTTCTTCGACGCTCCTCCTGGACTTGCTGTCATAGCAACAGGTGCGCAAGCTTATTTCATGTTAACAGGATTAGATCCCGGCTTCATAAGCGGAGCTGATACTGTACCAGCCATTTGGATTATAGACATACTTAATTTAATGCAGCAACAAATTATTTACAGTGTAGCAAGATGATTTAAAACTCATTTACCTGTAATTAAGGTATTGCTGTTACTGGTCCCTGGCTTTAGGTCTAAAGTCCTATTTATACTTCTGCGTCGAACTTACGCCGTAGCTACGTCGTAGGCTGTGCTTAGCGCGCGTACCCTTTGGCGTACCCTGATGCGCACCTCTCCAAAAATGTAACAACGCGTCAATTCTACGCGGACGCAAGCGCTGTGATTGGTCTGCTAGAACCCCTCCCTCGGGTTTCACATGGTCCCTCTGCATGAGTAATTGCGCGTCAACGCGGACAACGACGCAGAAGTATAAATTAAAACCAACGCGTTGCCTACAGCGTAGAGGCTCCGGCGTAGGTCCGACGCAGAAGTATAAATAGGCCTTAAGGAAGAGCTGCCCCCAGGAATGCCCTCCACAATGGGTCGGTTCTCATTTAGCCCAAGGGCCAGCTCTTCTGCCGGGGTATAACGTGGGGGTGCAGGACCACCACCTGTTTTTTTCTGCTCCGCCTTTTCCTTGGTTGCAGATAACCATAAACAGACAAACAGACACATCATTTAAAATGTCTTTGCTAAAAGAGACTAATCAGTAGAAGTAGAAAAGATTACCAGTTTGAAGAATATTCTTGTACTTCACTTTTACTTGTTCCCATGTTCTAGTGGGTCCTGAGGTGGCTCTGACATTAAGCAATTATGAAATTATTAAAATACAAGAATATATACTGTAATAAGTGATATAACCATAACATGGAACACTTACGCATTTAATTTGTCTGTTACTTTTTGCCAGCCCTCTCGAGTCCTGGCTTTTGCACACTTTGATTCCCAGTGTTCCCTGGCGTTTTAATTATATTTTTCAAACTCTGCATACCCTTCCAGTAAAAATTCCTGCTCTGCTGCGTTGAAAAACTGAGCGCGCTCTTTGGCCATGGTGAGCAGCCAATAGCAGCGTTGCTGATCAATGTTTCTACTATCGATACATATCCCCTTTTAAACCAGAGCGTGAACGCGCAATTATCTCACTAACTCAATCCAGCTATACTAATCATATCCGGCAGGTGTGTTCGAAGAACCAAATTAGTCAGATCATGATTAGCACGATGATATCATCTTGGATGTCTCGTTTGATCTCAGATGTTTTAAGCAACGTACGAAGAACGGGCCCCAGTTGCTATGACAGCAAGTCCAGGATGAGCGTCGAAGACCCAAACAATCCAAGATCATGCCAAATCGCCAACAATCAAATCCAGCTAACTGAGTTCTTCGACGCTCATCCTGGACTTGCTGTCATAGCAACTGGGGCCCGTTCTTCGTACGTTGCTTGAAACATCCAAGATCAAATTATGAGACATCCAAGGTGATATCATCGGCCTAATCATGATCTGACTAATTCGTTTCTTCGAACACACCTGCCAGTTATGATTAGTAGAGCTGGATTGAGTTATCTGAGATAACTGCGCGTTCATGCGCTGGTTTAAAAGGGGATATGTATCGATAGTAGAAACATTGATCAGCAACGCTGCTATTGGCTGCTCACCATGGCCAAAGAGCGCGCACAGTTTTTCTCCGCAGCAGAGCAAGAGTTATTGAAGGTTATGCAGAATATGAAACCTTAATTAAAACGCCAGGGAACCAGGAGAGAGGGCTGGCAAAAAGTAGCAGACAAATGAAATGCGTAAGTGTTCCATGTTATGGTTATATCACTTATTACAGTGTATATTCTTGTATTTTAATCATTTCATAATTGCTTAATGTCAGAGCCACCTCAGGACCCACTAGAACAGTGTTCTTCAACCCTGCTCCTGGAGGACCCCCAACACTGCACGTTTTCTTTGTCTCCCTAATCAAACACACCTGATTCAACTCATCAGCTCATTAACCCATGTGATAATGAGTTGATGAATTGAATCCGGTGTGTTTGATTAGGGAGACAAAGAAAACCAGCAGTGTTGGGGGTCCTCCGGGAGCAGGGTTGAAGAACACTGCACTAGAACATGGGAACAAGTAAAAGGGAAGTACAAGAATATTCTTCAAAATGGTAATCTTTTCTACTTCTACTGTTCTTTGTCTCTTTTACAAAAGAAAAGCACCGTTAAATGTAGGGGTGGCACGGTTCACAAAACCCACGGTTCGGTTCGTATCACGGTTTTAGGGTCACGGTTTTCGGTTCTGTACGGTTCTTGTTGTTGTTTTTTCTTTTAATCTTTAACACTCCAAAAATTTACTTCAGCATATGATATATAGCTGAATTATCTAATTATTAATTAATTTATTTCATAAATGGGGTGTGTTTGCAAAACGCAGCTTCTCATTTCCCGTGGGCTGTGTCGGACAGTTATTTGTCACCACTTTTTGCCAGGGTTGATATTATGTCCCAGCACGGATGTACCAATACAAATAAATAAAACATTTCCAGTTAACTAGCAAAGTATTCGTTTCGTTCGTTTGTTAAATAAGAAGCAATCTAGCGCTGAAATGTGTTTTTTTTAATCAAGTGATCAAAGTGCTCGTTGCCGTTGCGATCAGTGGCGCTGATACAGTGTTCTCGTGGCTCGCGCACACACCGCAGCGGCCGCACATTCTTCACTCAGACGCGCGCTTTAGTCCGTTGAGGAGACTCTAGGCTACTCTATTCGTTCCGATGAAATCACAAAACAAAATTCATACAAATCTGTCCCTGCTTGATATACAATCGCTGATAAACATAATCGGTTTTGATGAAAAAGAAAAATATATACGAGTGCAGATTAGAACTCAGAACCTTTGACACGCTTGGCAAGTTCTGCCACTGGACCATTAAAGTACATACCGGTACGTGGAACAGTCGATCTATGTAGCCTATTTATTCACGTGAAAAAAACAACATATAGCCTAGTGGAGTTGATCTCATTAAATGTCTAAGTAAACCCAGTGTACTATTTAAATCGATTGCTGGACATTGTAATGTTATTCTACATTTGTCTGATTTATGATTTAGCATTGTATTAGCAGTAGCACGGGCACAAGGCTACATTGCGCATGCGTCGAACCGTGCGAACCGCGCGACGCACACACGCACCGAACCGAGACAAGCGAACCGAACGGTTCGGATGTTTTTTCATGTACCGTGCCACCCCTAGTTAAATGTGTTTGTCTGTTTATAACAGCAACCAAGAAAAAGGCTGAGCTGAAAAAAAAAAAACAGGTGGTGGTCCTGCTCCCTCACATTATACCACATTATACCCCAGCAGTAGAGCTGGCCCTGGGGTTAAATGTGAACCGACCCATTGTGGAGGGCATCCCTGGGGGCAGCTCTTCCTCAGACCAACAGCCAGGAACCAGTAGCAGCAACACCTTCATTACTGGTAAATGAGCTTTAAATGATCTTGCTACACTGTAAAATATATCTTTTTTTTTTGCCGCATTAAATTAAGTAGGCCTATATAATCCAAATGGCTGGTACAGTAATTTCAGCTGTTAAATATTGAGTAGTGATCAATTGCTTTGACTTGTGAAGGTGAAAACTGCTGAACTTAATGTAAGAATATTTTGCCATGAGTTACTGATCACATTTGTTCATATAGTGTAGTTCATTGTAATGCCATTGTGTTTCCTCTTTTGTGCAGTTTTACATAATACACCAACACTTGTACCTGTTCCCAAGAAAGTAGTGGCTGAAATATGTGCAGTAAGTGGACTTTTTCTAACTTTACATCAAAAGGGAAGAAAGTGCAACACTTTGTAATGCCCATTTGTTTCCATTGCACAGGACAGTGAAGAAACCCTCTCAGATGACTGTCCTTTGGAGGAAGTACTTGTAAGTGCATAAATAACTTTACTTCATTTATAGTAACTTGTGTACATATTATTTCTGACTGCAATATGAGTTGCAGGAGGAAAGGCCTACTGCACAAAGTGATACAGAGGTGGGCAGTGTAGTAACCTACTTGTACTTTTTATTTTTGTTGCATGAGGCTTGTGTTGACAGTTCTTTTTTATTTTATTTTATTTTTTTATTCTTTTTATCCAAACATGGCACAGGGTGATATCCGTATATAAACGGAATCTACAACAGAAAATTTAGTATTTTGACCTGAAAAAACAGAAAAATGAAGGGGAGAAATAGAACTTGACACCTTAAAGAAGAAAAAACTGGCACTA
Source organism: Leuciscus leuciscus (assembly GCF_965113295.1). Classification (NCBI taxonomy): domain Eukaryota; kingdom Metazoa; phylum Chordata; class Actinopteri; order Cypriniformes; family Leuciscidae; genus Leuciscus; species Leuciscus leuciscus. Next base: position 76,141 of record NW_028118555.1, read on the forward strand.
GAGATTGAGTTGCTTCAAAAGGAACTTCAGAGTAAGTGCTAAATACACTATTTCACACAGAGTACTATTGCTGACCTTGGATAACAATATATCTTATTGCAGGCAAAAGATGACCATCATTGGCTTTTCTTGACAAAGAATAATTGAAATAAAACTCAAGGAACTAAGCATGTTGTCTTGTCTTCTATTCATTTAATGAAGGTTTTTGTTTTGAAAAAAATAAAAATAAAATGGTGTTCCACAATTCTGTCCCGTGCAGCTCTGCCACTAGGTTGGTCCAAGTGCACTGGCTGGAGGTCATCATCAGGCTGCACCTCCACCACAGGGGTCCTCTCCTTTCTGATGGTGGCACTATTGTGGAGTATGGCACATGCAACAATAATGTCACAGGCCCTGTCAGGTGCAACCCTCAGACACTGAAATCTTTCCTTTAGTTGCCCAAAGGTCATTTCAATGCGTGCCCTTGTCCTGGCTAGAGCTGCATTGAAACGGGTTTGTGGTCCGGGGTTTGGGTCAGGGAATGGCGTCATGAAATACTGCCTGCAGGTATAGCCCCTGTCACCAAGCAGGATCCCGTCGTAAGCACCTGGAAAAATGCAGTTTTGTTAGGCTCAGAATAAATGTATGTAATACAGTGAGCTTGATATTAAATATTTCCTTACCACGTTCAAATAATGTGCATAAATGTGACTCTCTGAAAATCCTGGAGTCATGCACAGAACCAGGCCATTTTGCTTCCACATTTGTGATGTAGGACATGGAGTCACACACCATCTAAGATATTTTTAATCAGTCAACTGCATACTTTTTGATTACATTACTTTTTGTATTATTTGATATATTCTGGACTCGCTTCTCCAAGGTAAATGGTGAATTGTTTGATGTCAGGCTGCATGCTCAGAAAGCGGCAGTGGATTGTGCAGCGTGAGACCACCTTCAGCGACAGGTTCTTGTCGTAAAAACGGACAAGACATGGCTGCGAAAGACTTCCCGTATCACCTCCGCTTATAAAGCCGGGATCTAATCCTGTTAACATGAAATAAGCCTGCTCCCGAGCAGGTTTAAGCTTGGGCACCTGTTGCTATGACAGCAAGTCCAGGATGAGCGTCGAAGAACCAAACAATCCAAGATCATGCCAAATCTCCAACAATCAAATCCAGCTAACTGAGTTAGCGACGTACGAAGAACGGGCCCCTGGGGCCTGTTTCAGAAAGGAGGTTCAACTGAGTTGGCTTACCCTGAGATGGGAAACTCTGAGTTTTCGGTTACAGAACAGCGGAAATTAGTTAGTTCAATCAACTCTGAGTTGACTGACTCTGAGTTAAGCGCGTGCACCACCACTATAAAAAGCCATTATCAATGGAGTGCAGATATTATGAGTCACCATGGTAACAGCGCCAGACAAAAAGAGGTCTGCATATTTCTCACCAGCTTCTGCAAGCGTAAGAAGACATATTATTATTTTTTAAATATCGGCTGCAGCAGCGAAGGACAACTAGAGTTAGCTAGGGAGAAAATAGTTGCTCGAGTCAATGCGTATGTTTACATTTTAATTAGTTATACAGTGTTGGGTGTAATTAATTACCAAGTCATCTAAATACTGTCATTTAATTAAAGGGATTACTCTTAATTCTTCTGTAATTTGAAGTAAAATCTGATGTAATTGCATTAGACTATAGAACAATTCTGTATATTTAACATACATTTTTAAAAGGTATATTTTTTATGTAACCTTCTCCCTCTACACACTTTGGTCAATTCAAGAATAATCCATGCAATTGTATATTGTTTATTTGAAAGCATTAAAAGTGCAGTTTCTTGTCTCTCCTTGTATTGTTCAAGTGGTTGAGGTTGATATGGGATTTATTAATAAGTAGACCAATACTTTCTAAAGATAGTCATTATTACATGAATCTAATTACACGGTTGAAGATGTCATTTGTAGTTAGTAATTAATAACTATTTTAGAGTAACTTACCCAACTGTTATAATATCAGAGGTGAAACTGGAAGAACAGTATGTTATTCAACCTAATTTTAATTTTCATGGGTGCAATCCTGCAGGTATTAAAAGAACATGGCAGCAGCTGAAAATTAAATATAAGAACATAATTCAATCAGGTAAGGTTTGAGCATATCATGGGTGTAGGCTACCTGAATTTACAAATATTTGACATATTAAATAACTAAATAGCATCCCAGTGTCTAGCAGTGCAGCAGCATTTTTGGCTGGGGGAATTCCTGGAGGGACTTCAGAGCCAGTCACTCCCGAAGATCCAAGGGCCTTCATAAAATGTAAGAGGTTTACATATGTGTTATTTCTTATATAGGCTATTTTTGATATTTCCATTTATTTGACTTTGGGTTGGGTTTTTTGTTGGTCCCAACAGATTCCGATGGTAATATCTGTCTTTTGGAGCCTCCTGTCCCAACAAAACCTGCAGGCAGTTGTAAGTAGCCTACTCAATACACCAGAAATTATGACAAATAGTGTTATAAAGTGTACTCATCTTCACAGGACGATGGGGATAATGTTATGTGCACATCAAACAATCTACACATTCAGATTTTTTCACATTTTTATGTGGAGTAGAATCTAAGTTTAAAGCTAAGTATAAATGGGTAGTCTTATCTCTCCCCCCGCCCCCAAAGTGGAAGAACAGCAGGAGGACGGTCCATCAACTTCTGTTGCACAGATGAACAGAGTTCAGTGATTTTCAGTAAATGCCACAGTTTAATTCTGTAGAATTTGTTTAGAACTACATTATGTAACTCTAATCTACTACTGTATATTCAGTTGCCAGTTAAGGAGTTAATAGACTTCATCTTATTTAAAAAATTAAAAAAAAAAAAAAAAAAACAGTAAAAATAGCAATATTGTATTTATTAATTAAAGATTAATTTTATTAATAAAAATGTACTGAAAGAATGAATGAGGTGTTTAAACACCACTTCCTCTTTAAAAAAGGGGAGGAGACCGAAAGAAACTCTGGGTTTACCGAAGAAAACCTGCTCCCGGCCAGGTTAGGTTCACAGAGTAAGTTACCATGGTAACTGACTCTGAGTATAAGTTACCTCTCTTTCAGAAACGGGCTTGATTTACTCTGCTTTCTCAGGTTTAACATACCTCCCATCAGGGCCGCGGGAAGTGGGGGTGCTGGGGGTGCTGCAGCACCCCCTGTTTTCACAGAATTGTAAATGCAACGCATATGTTTGTTCATTAAAATGTATAATTTTTTAGCATTTAGTCATTTATTTGTAATAAACACTTTAAGTGGGCTATTTAAAAATTGTTATTTATATGTTAAATTATCTTTTTAAAACATAAGCGCAGAGTGTTACGTAATATTGTGTGTGTGTGTGTGTGTGTGTGTGTCGAAAGAATTTGCCCGCAGCTGCTCAAAAATAAAAAAATAAAAATAAAAATAAACGTCAAAAACCCCACTGTCAGTGTTTTGTAAGGAACAGGCAAATAGGCCTATGTAAAATATAGCAGGAGACATTTTAATTGTTTACTAATAAAACAGTTATTTTTTATGTCAGTGTCGGCTAGACAGATGAAGTTGACGACTCGCGATCTTCGCAGCGCCAGAGAGAAATGCACATTTCATACGAATTACATAAGCAGCGCAGTCTGTTTTCTTTCGTTTTGAATTGTTCTGCTTAAAAGTAGACATTTCAAGCTATCTATATGTCTCAGGTCTGTGAGGCAATAGGCTACCTTATAGGCCTACGCTGAGTTTCATTTATGAGACGAGCTCCAGGTTCGCCAGCGCCTCCGTATCCTGATTATTTATTTTCTAATAGCCTATATTTAGGCTACTTCTTATTAAATCCTGACAATTTGTTGATGAAACATCGATTAAAATTAAGATACAATTAATACAAAACGAAATTAAATTTAAAGACAGGCTTTGTGCTTTCAGTTTGAGGTCTCTGTGAAAGTTTTAAAACATTATTTTAGTGCCGCTTTAGAGCGCTCACGTCCGTAACGGAGAACTGTCTGTAACATTTTTTTATTTATTTTTTGTGAAATAAATTTCTAAAAAAATGCGACTTAGTCCAGTGCGACTTAGGCTATAGATGTTTTTTTCTTCCCCGTGGCGCATTTTGTGACTAGGGTGACCAGACGTCCCGAAAAATTCGGGACAGTCCCGAAATCTAAACTGTTGTCCCGAATCCCGAATCTGGCCCTAATTGTCCCGAAAATTATACTAAAGCAAAATCTTCAGTAGTTATTGTCTGATAAACATTAAAAAATGTCTGCGGAGGTTGAGGCCGGCGACACACTGGCTGCGTGGTGTGTCCGTTTTTATTTCGGCTCCCCTGTTAACAGGTTAACTCGTCCGTTAAGCTTGCACACTGCCTGCGTGACACGCGCGTCTCAGGCGCGCCTCGAGCCGCGCGGAAAACGCGTGCATGCTAGACATAGAACAGACGCCTATTTTTCACGCGACACGCAAGGCAAAATAGAATAGGAAAAGACGTTTGTATGTCATTTTGACATGAAAACATATTAATAAATGACATTTTGATGTTTGAAAGTTTAAGTTTTTACATAAATGCAGATATAAATGTAATAATAAAAAAAATATGATCGATTTTCAAATATTGCACCTGTCAATAGAGAACGAAATATTCTGTAGCCTATTTTGCCTATTATTAGAGCGCAAGTTGCTGCAGCCGCGAGGACAGTGATGCACGCGTAAAGGAGTGATTGATTGTTCGCGGCACTGTGTACAAAAAAAATACACAATTATCTCGTTATTTTCGTTAAAGCTTATTAGCGATATGGCTATACTGAAAGGTCTGATTTACGCACTGTTACTTACAACAGTCATTGTTTTTTTTCTTTTCACAATGACATTTGAGTTCATGATTTTAATGTTTTTTTGTTTTTTTTTGTGACAGACTAAAGAATAATGACAGACTGTTGATCTTTGAATAAAAATATGTTTGGTTCAGGTTTGAAATTCATTATCTTTTATTATAGGCTACGCAGTCTAATATCATAGAAGCCCCCCATCCCGTCACCCCAGACCCCAGACCCATAGACCCTTAGACCCCCCCCCCCCCCCGTCCCGAATTTCAGCCAATCTCATCTGGTCACCCTATTTGTGACTGATATGCGACTCCGGAGCAATGAAAATAAAAGGGACTCCGGAATAAAAGCAGAATCAATAAAAGTAAAAAATGTGATGTGCAGTCAGGTTTGAGTGTGTGCGCGTTTTTTGAGGAGTTTTATAGTCTTGATATTGTTTCTTATTCAAAAGTGGTGACGCGACGCGACTGATTTATTATGAGTGTTGGAAACAGTTCTGCTGCCTAATATATTTGATGAATAAAAGGTTAAAAAGAACTGCATTTATTAAAAAATATATATAATTTCTAATAATATAAATCTTCTTTACTATCACTTTTTTTTAAATCAATTTAACACATCCTTGCTGAATAAAAGTATTGATTTATTTAAAAAAAAAAAAAAAAAAAATACTGACCTCAAATTACTGACCAGTAGTGTATATTGTTGTTACAAAAGATTTCTATTTTTTAAAAAATTGCTTTTTTTTTTTCTTTTTTTTTCTTTTCTTTTTTTATTCATCAAAGTATCCTAAAAAAAGTATCACAGGTTATGAAAACATATTAAGCAGCAGAACTGTTTCCAACTTTGATAATGAATCATCATATTAGAATTATTTCTAAAGGATCATGTGATAGACTGGAGTAATGATCCTGAAAATTCAGCTTTGCATCACAGAAATAAATGATCATTTAAACCAATTATTTTAAATTGTAAAAATATATCACAATATTACTTTTTTTTCTGTATTTTTGATCAAATAAATGCAGGCTTGATGAGCAGAGGAAACTTCTTTCAAAAACATTAAAAATACTAATACTTATACTTGCCCTGTAATACATGTATTCTTTGTTTTAGATGTTATTAACTTAAATTCTTATGAATAATAAAAATGTTGTAATGTCTATTTGTTATTTATGGCCTGTACGCCTCATTATTGATCTGAGCTTCTACATCTTGAATTCGAATAACATTCGATAAAACATAATTGCTGGATTATTTTGACTATAATAAATAAGCAGATGAAACATAGTAGGCCTATACACTGTTTATCACAGATTACTTTGGACCAAAGTTACCATATTATAATTAATTATTATATAGTTCTATTCATTCATTTTATTTAAATTAGCACTGGTTAAAATGTATAAAGCATGAACAAGATATGAAACAATATTTATTAATAATACACAGTTTAAATATCACAAATATCAAATTGTATTTTCATTTGCGTCCTATGCTGGCTAATTACGACGTTTAACCTGTTATCATAATGAAATTCATGCATTTATTTATTTGTCATTTAAACTGATGCAAACAGGGAAAGAGAGTAGAAAACACTTATTATCCTGTCGCCCCCTCTAGTGGACAGCATTAAGTATTACGGCCTTCATTGCTCAGATAACTCAAGTCGATGGATTTTTTGGGAAAGTCTGACCAGTTAGAAGCAAGTTAGACCAGTCTGAGGGTCTGAGCTGAGTTTGGTGAAGCATCAAAGTTCTAGGCGGAGTCAATTTCTCATAATAATAATAACAATTAATCCCAAACCTGGTAATTTTGTCAGTATTTAATTTACGTTCACTGATTCTGGCTTCTCTCTTTTCTGTCTCTTTCTTTTCATGTGAACTGAGTAGGCTACACATGCTTAAATTCAAAAAATATAAACTTTATTTCTATTCAAAATTATTTATAGCCCATAGGCTATATGTCACACACGCCTACCTGCCTTTTGATGTAAATAAAAGACTAGAGTGGTAAATGTTACGGACATATTATCATGGTACAGTTCAGCCTATTATTGATTTTTATTTCCACTTCCCTTTTATCCAAAGAGACGGAACTATTTGCACTGTATTTATCAATGGGAAATATGCTAATATAATCTGTCATATACTGTGGCTCACATTAATGGGGTTGCTTGCAAGTCGCAGCAGCACGAATTACGTGACCAGCAACATATTTCTAAATAAAATAGTGTGTGTAGTTAACAGTGAGTGGTGGTTTCAGACATTATTTCATTAAAGGGCATTTGTCAGTGCCGCACTCGTAGCCTACTGACTCTTATTCTGCCTGACAGAAAGAAAAGCTCACAGCTTACTGAAGGCGGAGCGGTTTGACCAATCAGATGAAAGGGGCGTTTCAGCGCCGCCCACGTGTGCAAATGAAATATCGAACCCATAAACCGACTTGTAAACGAAAAATGACAAATCTAGCCAAAATCTAGCCAAAAAAACGAATAAACGAGCTGGTTTTCATTTCTCCTTATTCCATTCTTAACAGGAAATGAAATGATCAAAAAGTGCACGGACCCTATGACTTAGCACGACGGTGTAATAAGTTTATATACACTAGATGTCGCCTTGGCTACGGCAGTTTGGAATATTCTGGGCTCATCTGATTTTTTTGTACATAGCATAACCTACTTTGTTATGATTTTAGTATCATAATGATTAATAAATGCACGCACAATTATCATGAACTTGATTTGAACAAATGCCTATCAACTTGTGTGTGCAAAATTCAGAATTAAATGAATGTGCAGCAATTTGTACAAATAGAGAGTCTGTAGGCCTATACTGTTGTAGCCATTAAATAAGCGCATTTATTTTCATATTTGTTAAAATGTTATAATGTCATTTTTTTCCCCATGTATGTTGATTTATGAAAAGTGAACAGCACGAGTAAAAGTGAATTTCGTTTTGTATAAATTGTATCTTAATTTTAATACATTTTTCATCAGCCTGTATTTAATAAATAAGATCAATAAGATTTAATAAATAATAATAAAAAAATGATAATCTTGCATTGCACGTTAACTGGAGCGCATCTCATCCTAACTTAACGAAACTCATTGTATGCCTCACACACACAGACATGAGAAATACATCAAATACACAAAGCTTGAAATGTCTTTAAACTAAATAATTCAAAACGAAAAGAAAAAGGCTACTCTCTGATTATGTAATCCATTATGTGCATTTCTCTCTATAGGCGCGTTCACTATACGGCGATCGTCAACTTCATCTTTGCAGCCGAGTCGACACTGTCAGAAAACACTAGATTATTAATAAAAATCAATGCACGCGTCACCGGATTTCCAAATGCACATCTTGCTTGTTGCACCCACACATATTATGTCGAAATAACGAGATATTATGTTGAAATAACATTATTAATAATAATACATATTTTATAATATTTGATTGAATGCTGAATGTTGCGCTTGTTCAGTTAATAAAATGAAAACTTTAATTGTGATCATTAAAATAATTGAATATGAAATATTTAGTGGCCAAGTTTTGCTAATTAATTAATTTATATATGTAAGGCATTCGTTCCAATCAACTGCCGCAGCCAAGGCCACGTCTAGTGTATATATCTATGACTTGGCACTTCTGGGTAAAGATGCGATCAGTCAAATGAAATCCAATAAACGTATAAATAAATATTCCAAATGAAAAAGCGATGGGAAATGTCGTCCAATTTTCTAATACTATTATTTGATGACAACAATACATTTGTAAAAGAAAATCCAGCCATTTCTGTTTTTTTAAAGAAAAAAACCAAGCTGCACCCTTTTTTAAATGTCATCTTTGATTCCGAAAGAGAATAATGAACGGGGCGATGTGCAGATTGTAAATCTTAAAAAATGATTGAATGATTTTCTTGTGTCATTATGATGAAGAAACAAGTCCCAAAAAAAAAAAAAAAGTCCAAAAAAACCATTTGTGGAAGGCATCCGATGAGTGTCAACCCGGCCAGATCAGCAAGTGCATCAAGGCAACCACGATTAGCCGGTGCACCAGCCAGCAAAGTGATTCAATGGTTCATAGGTGTAGCTCGCAGCCTCATCGCCCTACCCTCCACATCCTAAAGAGTGTACAGGCGGTTATTTATATAGGGCAGATAAGACCTGTGTTTCTCTTCGACGGTAACTGTAAATTGAATTGAAGCTGCGATTTTTGAAGTTGGATATACTCGCGCGGGCAAATACAGATGTGTTAAACACGATAAGAACACAAATTCTACCTTTATTCGTTAATACAGTCGGTATTTCCCACAATGATTCTGCTTTGCTATTGGCCCACGTCACGATCAGTAAGCGCTGCTATTGGCGGTCACGATTATTAAGTACGAAAATGCAAATTCTGTCAGTAATTCCTCACCCTCATGTTGTTCCAACCCCTTCGTTCATCTTCGGAACACAAATTAAGATATTTTTGATTAAATGACTAAATTGGACTATATTAAGGATGTGTTTAATGAACTTTTCTGGGCCAGCAAGTTTCAAACCCTTAGAAGCCTGAAGAAGTCTCGTTCCGAACACATCGCGATATTTGGCATCAGTTGACGTGTGTCAGATGTTGGTAAGTAGTAAATACGCTGTCCGAATAATGTGTGATATATAATGTATTTTCTGTTTGTCGATATTAATCAGATTAGCTCACGTTCAGTCACGGCATTATATCTGTCATCTCCACTGAGGCTTTGCGTTTTATTGCTTTCTAATTCAAAACAGGGTGATTAAGTTACACTGCCTGTGAGCATAGGCCTAAAGACCTTAAATCAGTTAATCATATTCATATCAGATTAAAAGTAGTACAATTAGTTCCAAAGTTGTATTTGTAGTAGAAGCACAGTACAAACAACACTTACCATGCTTTTACCACATTAACATTAGTTTTACTGTGGTAAGTGTAGTAAAAAGACAGTAATCACAAAACTTACCATGCTTTTACCACACTATTGGTAGTTTTAATGTGATACTTATTGTAAATGCACATTAACCACAACGCTTACCATGCTTTTACCACAGGAATGATGTAAAACAACATAATGATATTTTATTTTCTCTTTTTTCAGCTGAAAAGACCAAAAGGACCTTTCGGACTATTATTGTTTGAGGACAAGTAAACGGAGGAGACAGACAGCTGCAAACGCAAATATTCGCAATGGTATATATACATGTGTTGGTTCGAACCCTAAATCAAACATTTTATCAAGCATTTGTTGTTTCTTAAACCTTTTCTCGCAAAACCCATAGCCCAATCAGTACGAAGATAGTCTGAAAGTCTTAATAATTCACAAGATTTAACAAGTTGTCAAATTCATATACGATACTCGTACATATTTGTATACTCGTACACACACTGTCAGAAAGTTGATATTAATTGCATTGTATTGATTACAATTAGTGATGCACCGATGTGAAAATTGAGGCCGATACCGATAACCGATATTAATATTGCTGTTATGGCCGATACCGATATTTGCCGATGTCGATATGTCTGTATAGAAAACAAATTTTAATGATTATCAAATAAAGAGCTATTTTCCAAAACACTTTTTTTTTACTTTAGAAATGACTGATATTGGGCACCTTTACCTGTGTGCAAAATATGTCACATACGACACACATGCATTATACTGCATTGCATATACAGTAATGTGTGCTGGTCAACTTGTCTAAAATTAAGAAACCCTTAGAAAACAGTAAAAAAAAACACACAAAAAACAGGAACATTGTGTAAAATTAAGATAGGCTACTTTATTTATTATTCCAATATCCAAATATCGAGGGCTTGGAACCAGAGGGGCGTAAGTGGCATTTGACAAACTTTACAGGAGAGCCAAAACAAAATTTTGACCACACTTCAATCAACTGTATTTATTAACCTTCAACCACAACATTGCAACCACATACATACTTATATGAGTAAGTTCTTAAGTGAACATATTATGGAATATTAACACGATGAACATATTCTAAAACCTTGCAAAATCTTGAAAATATGGCAAAAACATCAAATACGCCTTTTTGGCACCAAACATTTCCAATTCGTCTAAAGAAAAATAGGGCGTATCTGCTGATCAATGCAGAAATGATTGGTCAAAACATTGGTTAAAAACACTCTAACTTCATAACTTTTCATTTTATTTAAAATACTGTATACATAGTCATTTAATTTGATCATTTCTAACCGTTTAATTTCAATTCTCATTTATGAAATAAAGTTTGTCAAATGCCACTTGCGCCCTTCTGGCTCCAAACAATGTGTAGGCCATACATGTATTTTTTAGAGCCAGAAGGGCGTAAGTGGACATACGCCCCTCTGGCTCCAAACAATGCTCAAACTTTTGTGTTAGGTCTTTGTTGTTTTGTTGCTTTATTCAATACAAGTTGATTTCTGATGCGTCTTTTTGGCACAACTAGATAGAGCTCATCAAGACCTTTAATTTGATATATAGAACTCATTTTCGCCCAAAATGCCACTTACGCCCCTCTGGTTCCAAGCCCTCGATATGATACTAAAAAATACCACAGGGAAAAGGGCTTCTATTTGTGACGTGCTGTCTTTGCGTTTGAACATTGCACATTTTAAACAGGACACTCATTAACTGAATAAATGTTAGCCAATACAAACATATTTATAGAAAACAGTTGACAATGAATAGACAGGAGTCCAATAATAGCATAACGAATCATTCTTAAAATAATAACAAGTAGCCTAGGCTATAAGACCAATCCGACATGGGCTGTGTTAACAGTAAAACGTCCGTCATTTAACGAATTTTAAAAACACGGATGGATAATACAAAATACTTTCTGATATTTTGACAGAAAAAAAACAAGCAAGAACAAAATTTAAACTTAGCCCGTCAATTTTTCATTTTACAATTATCTTCTCTCTCTGTGTGTGCACGCGTCCGTGTTTGTGAGAGAGAGAGCTCGCGCAGCACTGATACAACGGTAGCCTACTTTTTAATCCACAAGTAATGAACGCGCTAGTTTTCATACAAAATAAATATGTAACATAATTAGGTAGGCTACTTTAGTTATTATTAATACAATAACGTAACACATGAAGGCTATACGTTTCTCAACACTGAGAATGAATCAATAAACGCCTGTTTCTCCACTCGCGCTTATCAGTAATCCACAAATCACACGTGCTGTCACTTTTGAGAAAAATCTAATTCGAACGGGTATCAAATATCAAGCAATATATTCAAATATCTACGAGTCAAAAAACGATCAGTCAAAAATGTGTCATGAAGAGGAAAAAAACATAAGTCGCACTGGACTGCGTTAACAATGTTACGGACGGGACAGTTGACTTGAGCGCTCTGAAAGCGCCACTAAGACTGCTTTAAAACTTTCACAGAGACCTCAAACAGAAAGCACAAAAAGCCTGTCTTTAAATTTAATTTCGTTTTGTATTAATTGTATCTTAATTTTGATAGGTAGGCTACTTTAGTTATTATTAATACAATAACGTAATACCATCACGCGCAATAGGCAGCGCAATACTGCCAATCTGCGTCCCATCCTCACATCCTCACATACTCCTCTCTCTCTTTCCGTGGGTCTATGGAATTGTCAGTCAGCAGTCAATAAAGCTGACTTCATTCCAGCCTTTGCATCTCATTCTACTCTTAGTATCTTGGGGCTGACTGAGACCTGGATTCGTCCAGAAGACTCAGCAACCCCTGCTGCTCTCTCTAGCAATTTCTCCTTCTCCCACTCCCCTCGCCAGTCTGGGAGAGGTGGGGGTACAGGGCTTCTCGTTTCTAACAATTGCAAATACTCCACGCTCTCTTCTCTATGCAACAACAACTCATTTGAATATCATGCTATTACACTTACAACCCCCATTAAAATCCATATTGTAGTCATTTATCGCCCCCCAGGTCAGCTGGGTAACTTTGTAGATGAGCTGGATGTGCTGCTGTCCACTTTCCCTGAGGACGGCACCCCACTTCTAGTCTTCGGTGACTTCAACATTCATCTCGAAAAGCCACATGCAACAGACTTCACCTCTCTCCTAGCCTCTTTCGATCTCAAACGACTCATCACCACAGCTACTCACAAATCAGGCAACCAACTGGACCTGGTTTACACACGCAACTGCACCACAGAAAACATCCTGGTGACACCTCTCCACGTTTCAGATCATTTCCTCATTACTTTCAGTCTACAACTCTCTACCCCTGCACCACCACCCCCACCACCAGTCACTTTCAGACGAAACCTGCGCTCACTTTCCCCCTCCCATCTCTCCTCTGCCGTGTCATCCTCTCTTCCCCCACCCTCACAATTCTCATCTCTGGATGTGAATACCGCAACGGACACCTTATGCTCCACTCTAATCTCTTCTCTAGACATTATCTGCCCTCTCTCCTCCAGGCCAGCACGCACTACTCCCTCTAACCCCTGGTTATCTGAGGTTCTTCGGGAACACCGGACCAAACTCAGGGCAGCGGAGAGGAAATGGCACAAATCAAAAGACGCATCTGACCTGAGTATGTATCAATCTCTCCTCTCCTCCTTTTCTGTTGATGTTCATGCTGCAAAATCTTCATACTTCCACAACAAGATCAACAGCTCCTCCAACACACGATTACTCTTCAAGACATTCAACTCTCTCCTCTGTCCACCTCCACCACCTCCCGCCTCCTCCTTAACTGCTGACGATTTTGCGACCTTCTTCACCAACAAAACAACAGCTATCAGCAGTCAGTTCTCAGCTCCACACACACAGGAACCCAGACCGACCCCTTCCACAGCCAATACCCCTCTGTCCTCCTTTTCTTCGCTAACCGAGGAAGAAGTATCTACACTTCTCCTCTCCAGTCACCCTACCACCTGCACGCTTGACCCCATCCCCTCACACCTTCTACAAGCCATCTCTCCCACACTTCTACCATCACTCACACACATCATCAACTCATCCCTCCACACTGGCACCTTCCCTACAGCATTCAAGCAGGCTCGGGTTACTCCACTGCTCAAAAAACCAACGCTAAACACATCATTGGTAGAGAATTACAGACCTATCTCTCTCCTACCATTCATTGCGAAGACACCTGAAAGAGCTGTCTTCAACCAACTAACATCCTTCTTGTCTCTAAACAACCAGCTGGATGTCAACCAATCTGGCTTCAAGAAAGGACATTCAACTGAGACTGCATTACTGTCAGTCACAGAAGCCCTACGGATCGCAAAAGCTGCTTCCAAATCTTCAGTCCTCATTCTCCTGGATCTGTCTGCTGCCTTCGACACGGTGAATCATCAGATCCTTCTGTCCACCCTCTCATCACTGGGCATCACAGGAACTTCACTCCACTGGTTTGAGTCCTATCTCACAGGTAGGTCCTTCAAGGTCGCATGGAGAGGCGAGGTATCCAGAGCACATCAGCTGACCACAGGGGTTCCCCAGGGTTCAGTTCTTGGTCCCCTCCTCTTCTCCATCTACACCACATCACTGGGACACATCATACAGGCACACGGTTTTTCCTACCACTGCTATGCTGATGACACACAGCTCTTCCTCTCCTTTCAACCAGATGATCCCACAGTAGCTGTACGGGTCTCAAGCTGTCTGGCGGACATCTCCACATGGATGAAGGAACACCACCTGCAGCTCAACCTGGCAAAGACTGAGCTTCTCGTCCTCCCTGCCAATCCGTCTCTACAGCACGACTTCACCATCCAGCTAGAGTCATCATTAATCACCCCATCAAGATCGGTCAGAAATCTTGGAGTAACGTTTGATGACCAGCTGACCTTCACAGATCACATTTCAAAGACAGCTCGATCATGCAGGTTTGCACTGCACAACATCAGGAAGATCAGGCCTTTCCTAACTGAGCATGCAACACAACTTATCGTCCAGGCCCTGGTCATCTCTAGGCTTGACTACTGCAATGCCCTTCTGGCTGGACTCCCAGCATGTGCGACCAAACCCCTACAGATGATCCAGAATGCTGCAGCTCGTCTTGTCTTCAACGAGCCCAAGAGGGCCCACGTCACTCCTCTGTTCATCTCTCTGCACTGGCTACCTCTAGCTGCTCGCATCAAGTTCAAGGCACTGACGCTTGCTTACAGAACTATCACAGGCTCAGCTCCCTCCTACTTTCACTCACTCCTACGAGTCTACATCCCTACCAGACACCTACGATCGGTCAACGAGCGACGTCTCGTGGTTCCATCACAGAAAGCCACAAAATCACTTTCCAGAACATTCTCATTTACAGTTCCATGCTGGTGGAACGCTCTCCCCACCCTCATCCGGAATGCAGAATCCCTGACAACATTCAAAAAACAGCTGAAAACCAATCTCTTCCGTGAGCACTTAACCTTATAGAAAAAAAAAAAAAAAAAAAAAAAAATTCCTTTCCCTTTGAAACATCACTTATCAGGCTTATGCTACTCTGAATAATACCTGAACTTCGTATTTTGAGCACTTCCTGCGTTGTTGTTGCTTTTGCCTCTTTATGATGACTCGCTGAACTTAGTCCTAATTTGTAAGTCGCTTTGGATAAGGGCGTCTGCTAAATGACTAAATGTAAATGTAAATGATAAATGTTTCATCAACCAATTGCCTGGATTGAATTAAATAAGAAGTAAATATAGTAGAAAATATTTAATCAGGACACGGAGGCGAGGGCGCGTGAACCTGGAGCGCGTCTCATCAATGAACCGAAATCTACCTGCCTCACAGACCGGAGACATATATAGAAAGCTTGAAATGTCTATTTTTAAACAGAACAATTCAAAACGAAAGAAAACAGACTGTTCTCTGCTTATGTCATCTGTATGAAATGTGTATTTATCTCAGGCACATTCACTACTGCTAAGATCGAGTCAGCATCGTCAACTTCATCTTCAACTTCACACGTCAAATGTCGGCCTGTTCACATCGGCCATATTTTGACATCGGAACGATACCGATGTGTGAAAAAATGACCATATCGGCCGATATTATATCGGCGGCCGATATATCGTGCACCACTAATTACAATTATTACAAATTGGTCCCCGTCTGTTTATGTTCCAGTGATACATGACGTCTCTCCACACCTCATAACCTACCTCTGTTTGCAGGGGTGGAAAAGCTTATATTACTTGTCACATGACATCAGATACTCGATTATTTTGTCATAATCAGACCAGTTACACTGCTGATAACTGTCCCGTTTGCATGTAAATCATTTTCACATGATTATTGCTTGCTATTAAAGACGTACTTTTATTCATAGAAATGCCCCCACATATCAGTGAACTTATAATATGCCTTTGGTGTGAGAGACCTGGGTTCGAATCCACTGTGAGACACCAATGTGTCCCTGAGCAAGACACTTAACCCCTAGTTGCTCCAGAGGCGTGCGACCTCTGACATATATAGCAATTGTAAGTCGCTTTGGATAAAAAGCGTCAGCTAAATGAATAAATGTAAATGTAAATGTAAATGTAATATAAAAATGCTTTTAAAATTTAATTATTCAACACTCTTTACAGAAAAAAATATCCTACAATTATACATAAACTGACTATTTGCAAGTAATGTATTAAAATTACCTTCCTTTCCGTCTTGCAGGATTACTTGGTCCTTTTTTTTTTTTTAAAGCTCTACAATATCAAACTCAACAGCTCTTTTAAGAGCCAACCCTCACAAGAGCTACTAGTGAGTCGCAGCGAATCTTGCCGGGATCAGCCCTTCCCAGGTAAAGTTTCTAGAATATTGAAATCGGTATTTACTCATCAAATGCTCTCTCCTGAATCGCCGCCGCTAGAGTTCTTACGAGATCAAGAAAATATGATCATATAACAGCGATTTTATCATCACTGCATTGGTTACCTATAAAGTTCCGTATTAATTATAAGGTATTGCTACTGACTTATAAAGCTCTAAACGGCTTAGCTCCAGTCTATTTAACGGATCTTCTATCGCCCCTATAATCCATCGCGCTCTTTAAGATCACTAAATTCAAGGATTTTGGTCATACCTAGGATATCCAGAACCACCAAAGGAGGGAGAGCATTTTCACATTTGGCTCCAAAACTCTGGAATAGTCTTCCTGATACTGTTCGTTGCTCAGACTCGCTCTCCCAGTTTAAAACTAGATTAAAGTCGCATCTCTTCAGCCAGGCATTCATATAATCCTACAGTTCAAACTACAATCCGGCCTGTAGCTCATAAATGCCAGAGGAGAACTGGCCCCCGACTGAGCCTGGGTTCTCCCAAGGTTTTTTTTCTCCATTAGGTCACCTGATGGAGTTTTAGGACACCATTAGGTCACTTGATGGAGTTTTTCGTTTCCTTGCCACTGTTGCCTTTGCCTTGCTCAGTTGGGGATATTTTGGGGATATTTAATTTAATTTTATCAATCAATAAATTCCTCTTGAAACAAACATTGTTGTATTATTTTAATTTAATACTGTGAAGCTGCTTTGATACAATCTGTATTGTGAAAAGCGCTATACAAATAAACTTGACTTGACTTGACTTGACTTGAATCGTATGGTAAATTAACTTATTTATAACTGTCTTAATTTATGGTTCAAGAACAATAGTAATTGCACATAGAGTAAGTCGAGACTTTCTTGTTTTACAGCAGAGAAGGAAGACCAGTCCTTATATCAACGCAAGCTAATCGAATAAGTCCTTTGTTTCGGGTGAGGAAGGAACATCTGGTGCCCAAAGAAGACAGAAAGCTGCGCGAGTCCATTGGTATGTCTTGTATTGAAACAATGCTGTAATATGTAGTACATAATTTGATGTTGACAATTTTACATTGTACAGGTTATCACTTGGTTTTTGACCAAGTGAAGCTCTTGAAACAAGTGACAGGAGAGTATGTAACTTGTCTGGAAAGTATCAGAGTCGCATTTGGCACGCGTGCCTTAGGTTGCCGACCCCTGGTCTAGCCTATAGTCTATGGTACCAATCACGTTAGTGAAGCCTGAGTAACATATACTGTAATCGGCATGGTCATGAATGCATGATCTTCATAAAAAATTATGATAGCCTAAAAAAAAAACTGCTTAAAAAAAAAACTGCTTTACAACATTGGGTCTTAAAGGTGCTGTATGTAGCTTTTCTACTAAAACGAATCCTTTTTTTATTGCCTGTGTGTGAAGGGGTTGTAAAATCACATTAAAATGATCCACTTTTCGGGTTTTGCTATTACCTCTGAAAGCAAGTATTCTTATGTTTATGTGAAGGTGCCGGGTCGGATTTACCGCGAAATCCAGTGACGTCACCTGCATGCGCGGAGCGCTCCCGAGCCTCTCGCCTCGTCTAGCCTACTGATTTTGCACTCAACAGCGACGACACTGCAACTTATGACATGGACTTATGACTTATGCAACTTATGACATGTCTGATAACACTAAGAAACGACCTGCTCCCAGCACAACACAGACTCCAACACAAACTCCACATATTGATAAAAAAAAACAATAAAACGTTTTTTTCTTTCTGCTGAAGCTCGTATTAAAGGCCAGACGTGAATCGGATGAACTTCGGGTGAAAAAAACACGGATCAACATCGGCAGGGCGTTTGAATCATGGAGAGACCTTATCTACAAACCTAGAATGTATACATTTCCTGAAGAAAATGTGAAGTAGTGCTTGCAGTGGCAAAATTCGGCACGGTTGATAGGGTTCCATTCTTATCATGGTACGAGCATGGAGCATTAGTTCAACGTCAAGCTGATAAAAGTAGCCTATTATTGTAACGTTGCAGTGGGAGTTTACCTGAGTTTCTAGCATGTTGTGGGATGCTCTCTCTGGTGTGTTGCGTGACGCGTCTCAGTCTGGCCGGTATCCACAGTGCTCGCTCATAAATTCGAGCACGCGCAAGAGCACGCGCTTGTCAACTTATTGGTTGCAATCTGAAACATCACCGCTACAGGCCGCTGAAAACTACATACAGCTCCTTTAAGTGGCTTGGAAATGCCACAAAAAAACCTAAAACTGTTTTTTTAAACCTAAAAGCGCCAGGTAAACTCCGAATGACACGACAGACAGCACTTTCCATCAAGTTCTCCGCATCTCCAATAGTGTAAAGGAAAGAGCCACTCGCAAATAATCTTAAGGCAATGCAAACAGTTTGTGCTGTAGTTAAAGCCCGACTCCGACAAGTCGAAAATAAGTGTGCGTTTCCAACAAATTAATCATGTAAACGACAATCTCACCAGTCACGAGAAAAAATATATATCTCAGAAAGTGCACTATTGTAACGCAAAATCTCAGTTCTTCGTACCTCAGGGCCCGTTCTTCGTACGTCGCTAACTCAGTTAGCTGGATTTGATTATTGGCGATTTGGCATGATCTGGGATTGTTTGGTTCTTCGACGCTCATCCTGGACTTGCTGTCATAGCAACAGGTGCGCAAGCTTATTTCATGTTAACAGGATTAGATCCCGGCTTCATAAGCGCTGGACTTCCCGTATCAGCTCCGCTTATGAAGCCGCAGTCTAATCCTGTTAACATGAAATAAGCCTGCTCCCGAGCAGGTTTAAGCTTGCGCACCTGGGGCCCGTTCTTCGTACGTCGCTAACTCAGTTAGCTGGATTTGATTATTGGCGATTTGGCATGATCTGGGATTGTTTGGTTCTTCGACGCTCCTCCTGGACTTGCTGTCATAGCAACAGGTGCGCAAGCTTATTTCATGTTAACAGGATTAGATCCCGGCTTCATAAGCGGAGCTGATACTGTACCAGCCATTTGGATTATAGACATACTTAATTTAATGCAGCAACAAATTATTTACAGTGTAGCAAGATGATTTAAAACTCATTTACCTGTAATTAAGGTGTTGCTGTTACTGGTCCCTGGCTTTAGGTCTAAAGGCCTATTTATACTTCTGCGTCGAACTTACGCCGTAGCTACGTCGTAGGCTGTGCTTAGCGCGCGTACCCTTTGGCGTACCCTGATGCGCACCTCTCCAAAAATGTAACAACGCGTCAATTCTACGCGGACGCAAGCGCTGTGATTGGTCTGCTAGAACCCCTCCCTCGGGTTTCACATGGTCCCTCTGCATGAGTAATTGCGCGTCAACGCGGACAACGACGCAGAAGTATAAATTAAAACCAACGCGTTGCCTACGCTCATCCTGGACTTGCTGTCATAGCAACTGGGGCCCGTTCTTCGTACGTTGCTTGAAACATCCAAGATCAAATTATGAGACATCCAAGGTGATATCATCGGCCTAATCATGATCTGACTAATTCGTTTCTTCGAACACACCTGCCAGTTATGATTAGTATAGCTGGATTGAGTTATCTGAGATAACTGCGCGTTCATGCGCTGGTTTAAAAGGGGATATGTATCGATAGTAGAAACATTGATCAGCAACGCTGCTATTGGCTGCTCACCATGGCCAAAGAGCGCGCACAGTTTTTCTCCGCAGCAGAGCAAGAGTTATTGAAGGTTATGCAGAATATGAAACCTTAATTAAAACGCCAGGGAACCAGGAGAGAGGGCTGGCAAAAAGTAGCAGACAAATGAAATGCGTAAGTGTTCCATGTTATGGTTATATCACTTATTACAGTGTATATTCTTGTATTTTAATCATTTCATAATTGCTTAATGTCAGAGCCACCTCAGGACCCACTAGAACAGTGTTCTTCAACCCTGCTCCTGGAGGACCCCCAACACTGCACGTTTTCTTTGTCTCCCTATTCAAACACACCTGATTCAACTCATCAGCTCATTAACCCATGTGATAATGAGTTGATGAATTGAATCCTGTGTGTTTGATTAGGGAGACAAAGAAAACCAGCAGTGTTGGGGGTCCTCCGGGAGCAGGGTTGAAGAACACTGCACTAGAACATGGGAACAAGTAAAAGGGAAGTACAAGAATATTCTTCAAAATGGTAATCTTTTCTACTTCTACTGTTCTTTGTCTCTTTTACAAAAGAAAAGCACCGTTAAATGTGTTTGTCTGTTTATAACAGCAACCAAGAAAAAGGCTGAGCTGAAAAAAAACAAACAGGTGGTGGTCCTGCTCCCTCACATTATACCACATTATACCCCAGCAGTAGAGCTGGCCCTGGGGTTAAATGTGAACCGACCCATTGTGGAGGGCATCCCTGGGGGCAGCTCTTCCTCAGACCAACAGCCAGGAACCAGTAGCAGCAACACCTTCATTACTGGTAAATGAGCTTTAAATGATCTTGCTACACTGTAAAATATATCTTTTTTTTTTGCCGCATTAAATTAAGTAGGCCTATATAATCCAAATGGCTGGTACAGTAATTTCAGCTGTTAAATATTGAGTAGTGATCAATTGCTTTGACTTGTGAAGGTGAAAACTGCTGAACTTAATGTAAGAATATTTTGCCATGAGTTACTGATCACATTTGTTCATATAGTGTAGTTCATTGTAATGCCATTGTGTTTCCTCTTTTGTGCAGTTTTACATAATACACCAACACTTGTACCTGTTCCCAAGAAAGTAGTGGCTGAAATATGTGCAGTAAGTGGACTTTTTCTAACTTTACATCAAAAGGGAAGAAAGTGCAACACTTTGTAATGCCCATTTGTTTCCATTGCACAGGACAGTGAAGAAACCCTCTCAGATGACTGTCCTTTGGAGGAAGTACTTGTAAGTGCATAAATAACTTTACTTCATTTATAGTAACTTGTGTACATATTATTTCTGACTGCAATATGAGTTGCAGGAGGAAAGGCCTACTGCACAAAGTGATACAGAGGTGGGCAGTGTAGTAACCTACTTGTACTTTTTATTTTTGTTGCATGAGGCTTGTGTTGACAGTTCTTTATTTTTTATTTTTTATTCTTTTTATCCAAACATGGCACAGGGTGATATCCGTATATAAACGGAATCTACAACAGAAAATTTAGTATTTTGACCTGAAAAAACAGAAAAATGAAGGGGAGAAATAGAACTTGACACCTTAAAGAAGAAAAAACTGGCACTAGAGATTGAGTTGCTTCAAAAGGAACTTCAGAGTAAGTGCTAAATACACTATTTCACACAGAGTACTATTGCTGACCTTGGATAACAATATATCTTATTGCAGGCAAAAGATGACCATCATTGGCTTTTCTTGACAAAGAATAATTGAAATAAAACTCAAGGAACTAAGCATGTTGTCTTGTCTTCTATTCATTTAATGAAGGTTTTTGTTTTAAAAAAAAAAAAAAAAAATGGTGTTCCACAATTCTGTCCCGTGCAGCTCTGCCACTAGGTTGGTCCAAGTGCACTGGCTGGAGGTCATCATCAGGCTGCACGTCCTCCACCACAGGGGTCCTCTCCTTTCTGATGGTGGCACTATTGTGGAGTATGGCACATGCAACAATAATGTCACAGGCCCTGTCAGGTGCAACCCTCAGACACTGAAATCTTTCCTTTAGTTGCCCAAAGGTCATTTCAATGCGTGCCCTTGTCCTGGCTAGAGCTGCATTGAAACGGGTTTGTGGTCCGGGGTTTGGGTCAGGGAATGGCGTCATGAAATACTGCCTGCAGGTATAGCCCAAGCGGGAAGGAAGTCGACCGGAAGTTGAAGCCGGCCGCGTGCCACCATCTTGTAGCAGAACTTCACCTGCTGTTAGCATCCCATTGACTCCCATTCATTTTGACGTCACTTTGACAGTGAATAACTTTACATCTGAGGCGTTTGAAGACTCCATTTGTCCATTATTTATTTCTAAAGAAACACGACAATGTATAAAATGCTCCATTACCTTGTAGCTTACGTTATGGCCCCGTAAAAACAGTTTTTGTAAAAGTAGGCTAACGATTGCGTCATAACCACGCGACACTCTGTCGCACAGTAGAGAGATTACCGTATTGACGGGAGGAGAAGCTCGCGGGCAATCGGGGGGACGTGGAGGCAAAATGACAAAATAATTAATCAGAATACCTAGCAAAAGTTTCTCCTGCTCCTAGCTCATGGACACCTCCTACTCACGATCTCCGTCTCTGCAAGATTCGGAAGGGAATGATTCAGATTTCTCATGCCACAGCCACTAGAAGACAGACGGGTTGCTCACGTCACATCTACGTCGTCAAGCTCAGTTTGAGTCTGCGCGTCAGGAACGGAAGTCCTAAGAAATCGCTGAAAATGGGCTTCACTTGCCTCAATTGAGTTCCAATGAGATGACTCTGTCCATTTCTTATACTGTCTATGGTATAGCCCCTGTCACCAAGCAGGATCCCGTCGTAAGCACCTGGAAAAATGCAGTTTTGTTAGGCTCAGAATAAATGTATGTAATACAGTGAGCTTGATATTAAATATTTCCTTACCACGTTCAAATAATGTGCATAAATGTGACTCTCTGAAAATCCTGGAGTCATGCACAGAACCAGGCCATTTTGCTTCCACATTTGTGATGTAGGACATGGAGTCACACACCATCTAAGATATTTTTAATCAGTCAACTGCATACTTTTTGATTACATTACTTTTTGTATTATTTGATATATTCTGGACTCGCTTCTCCAAGGTAAATGGTGAATTGTTTGATGTCAGGCTGCATGCTCAGAAAGCGGCAGTGGATTGTGCAGCGTGAGACCACCTTCAGCGACAGGTTCTTGTCGTAAAAACGGACAAGACATGGCTGCGAAAGACTTCCCGTATCACCTCCGCTTATAAAGCCGGGATCTAATCCTGTTAACATGAAATAAGCCTGCTCCCGAGCAGGTTTAAGCTTGGGCACCTGTTGCTATGACAGCAAGTCCAGGATGAGCGTCGAAGAACCAAACAATCCAAGATCATGCCAAATCTCCAACAATCAAATCCAGCTAACTGAGTTAGCGACGTACGAAGAACGGGCCCCTGGGGCCTGTTTCAGAAAGGAGGTTCAACTGAGTTGACTTACCCTGAGATGGGAAACTCTGAGTTTTCGGTTACAGAACAGCGGAAATTAGTTAGTTCAATCAACTCTGAGTTGACTGACTCTGAGTTAAGCGCGTGCACCACCACTATAAAAAGCCATTATCAATGGAGTGCAGATATTATGAGTCACCATGGTAACAGCGCCAGACAAAAAGAGGTCTGCATATTTCTCACCAGCTTCTGCAAGCGTAAGAAGACATATTATTATTTTTTAAATATCGGCTGCAGCAGCGAAGGACAACTAGAGTTAGCTAGGGAGAAAATAGTTGCTCGAGTCAATGCGTATGTTTACATTTTAATTAGTTATACAGTGTTGGGTGTAATTAATTACCAAGTCATCTAAATACTGTCATTTAATTAAAGGGATTACTCTTAATTCTTCTGTAATTTGAAGTAAAATCTGATGTAATTGCATTAGACTATAGAACAATTCTGTATATTTAACATACATTTTTAAAAGGTATATTTTTTATGTAACCTTCTCCCTCTACACACTTTGGTCAATTCAAGAATAATCCATGCAATTGTATATTGTTTATTTGAAAGCATTAAAAGTGCAGTTTCTTGTCTCTCCTTGTATTGTTCAAGTGGTTGAGGTTGATATGGGATTTATTAATAAGTAGACCAATACTTTCTAAAGATAGTCATTATTACATGAATCTAATTACACGGTTGAAGATGTCATTTGTAGTTAGTAATTAATAACTATTTTAGAGTAACTTACCCAACTGTTATAATATCAGAGGTGAAACTGGAAGAACAGTATGTTATTCAACCTAATTTTAATTTTCATGGGTGCAATCCTGCAGGTATTAAAAGAACATGGCAGCAGCTGAAAATTAAATATAAGAACATAATTCAATCAGGTAAGGTTTGAGCATATCATGGGTGTAGGCTACCTGAATTTACAAATATTTGACATATTAAATAACTAAATAGCATCCCAGTGTCTAGCAGTGCAGCAGCATTTTTGGCTGGGGGAATTCCTGGAGGGACTTCAGAGCCAGTCACTCCCGAAGATCCAAGGGCCTTCATAAAATGTAAGAGGTTTACATATGTGTTATTTCTTATATAGGCTATTTTTGATATTTCCATTTATTTGACTTTGGGTTGGGTTTTTTGTTGGTCCCAACAGATTCCGATGGTAATATCTGTCTTTTGGAGCCTCCTGTCCCAACAAAACCTGCAGGCAGTTGTAAGTAGCCTACTCAATACACCAGAAATGATGACAAATAGTGTTATAAAGTGTACTCATCTTCACAGGACGATGGGGATAATGTTATGTGTCACATCAAACAATCTACACATTCAGATTTTTTCACATTTTTATGTGGAGTAGAATCTAAGTTTAAAGCTAAGTATAAATGGGTAGTCTTATCTCTCCCCCCGCCCCCAAAGTGGAAGAACAGCAGGAGGACGGTCCATCAACTTCTGTTGCACAGATGAACAGAGTTCAGTGATTTTCAGTAAATGCCACAGTTTAATTCTGTAGAATTTGTTTAGAACTACATTATGTAACTCTAATCTACTACTGTATATTCAGTTGCCAGTTAAGGAGTTAATAGACTTCATCTTATTTAAAAAACAGTAAAAAAAAACAAAAACAGTAAAAATAGCAATATTGTATTTGTTAATTAAAGATTAATTTTATTAATAAAAATGTACTGAAAGAATGAATGAGGTGTTTAAACACCACTTCCTCTTTAAAAAAGGGGAGGAGACCGAAAGAAACTCTGGGTTTACCGAAGAAAACCTGCTCCCGGCCAGGTTAGGTTCACAGAGTAAGTTACCATGGTAACTGACTCTGAGTATAAGTTACCTCTCTTTCAGAAACGGGCTTGACTTACTCTGCTTTCTCAGGTTTAACATACCTCCCATTCTGAAACAGAAAACCCAGAGTTTCCCTCATTTCAGGGTTAACATACTCTGAGTTTTCACTTAACCTCCTTTCTGAAACAGGCGCCCCTGGTCTTTTCACGATCGGATAGCTATCCGATCTGAGAAAACGCATGAAGTGGCCAGGTGTAAACAGCCCCAGAAATCATTCTAATATTCTGATTTATTATGAGTGTTGGAAACAGTTCTGCTGCCTAATATATTTGATGAATAAAAGGTTAAAAAGAACTGCATTTATTAAAAAATATATATAATTTCTAATAATATAAATCTTCTTTACTATCACTTTTTTTTAAATCAATTTAACACATCCTTGCTGAATAAAAGTATTGATTTATTTTTAAAAAATTAAAAATAAATACTGACCTCAATTTACTGACCAGTAGTGTATATTGTTGTTACAAAAGATTTCTATTTTTTAAAAAATTGCTTCTTTTTTTTTTTTTTTTACTTTTTATTCATCAAAGTATCCTAAAAAAAGTATCACAGGTTATGAAAACATATTAAGCAGCAGAACTGTTTCCAACTTTGATAATGAATCATCATATTAGAATTATTTCTAAAGGATCATGTGATAGACTGGAGTAATGATCCTGAAAATTCAGCTTTGCATCACAGAAATAAATGATCATTTAAACCAATTATTTTAAATTGTAAAAATATATCACAATATTACTTTTTTTTCTGTATTTTTGATCAAATAAATGCAGGCTTGATGAGCAGAGGAAACTTCTTTCAAAAACATTAAAAATACTAATACTTATACTTGCCCTGTAATACATGTATTCTTTGTTTTAGATGTTATTAACTTAAATTCTTATGAATAATAAAAATGTTGTAATGTCTATTTGTTATTTATGGCCTGTACGCCTCATTATTGATCTGAGCTTCTACATCTTGAATTCGAATAACATTCGATAAAACATAATTGCTGGATTATTTTGACTATAATAAATAAGCAGATGAAACATAGTAGGCCTATACACTGTTTATCACAGATTACTTTGGACCAAAGTTACCATATTATAATTAATTATTATATAGTTCTATTCATTCATTTTATTTAAATTAGCACTGGTTAAAATGTATAAAGCATGAACAAGATATGAAACAATATTTATTAATAATACACAGTTTAAATATCACAAATATCAAATTGTATTTTCATTTGCGTCCTATGCTGGCTAATTACGACGTTTAACCTGTTATCATAATGAAATTCATGCATTTATTTATTTGTCATTTAAACTGATGCAAACAGGGAAAGAGAGTAGAAAACACTTATTATCCTGTCGCCCCCTCTAGTGGACAGCATTAAGTATTACGGCCTTCATTGCTCAGATAACTCAAGTCGATGGATTTTTTGGGAAAGTCTGACCAGTTAGAAGCAAGTTAGACCAGTCTGAGGGTCTGAGCTGAGTTTGGTGAAGCATCAAAGTTCTAGGCGGAGTCAATTTCTCATAATAATAATAACAATTAATCCCAAACCTGGTAATTTTGTCAGTATTTAATTTACGTTCACTGATTCTGGCTTCTCTCTTTTCTGTCTCTTTCTTTTCATGTGAACTGAGTAGGCTACACATGCTTAAATTCCAAAAATATAAACTTTATTTCTATTCAAAATGATGTATAGCCCATAGGCTATATGTCACACACGCCTACCTGCTTTTTGATGTAAATAAAAGACTAGAGTGGTAAATGTTACGGACATATTATCATGGTACAGTTCAGCCTATTATTGATTTTTATTTCCACTTCCCTTTTATCCAAAGAGACGGAACTATTTGCACTGTATTTATCAATGGGAAATATGCTAATATAATCTGTCATATACTGTGGCTCACATTAATGGGGTTGCTTGCAAGTCGCAGCAGCACGAATTACGTGACCAGCAACATATTTCTAAATCAAATAGTGTGTGTAGTTAACAGTGAGTGGTGGTTTCAGACATTATTTCATTAAAGGGCATTTGTCAGTGCCGCACTCGTAGCCTACTGACTCTTATTCTGCCTGACAGAAAGAAAAGCTCACAGCTTACTGAAGGCGGAGCGGTTTGACCAATCAGATGAAAGGGGCGTTTCAGCGCCGCCCACGTGTGCAAATGAAATATCGAACCCATAAACCGACTTGTAAACGAAAAATGAAAAATCTAGCCAAAATCTAGCCAAAAAAACGAATAAACGAGCTGGTTTTCATTTCTCCTTATTCCATTCTAAACAGGAAATGAAATGATCAAAAAGTGCACGGACCCTATGACTTAGCACGACGGTGTAATAAGTTTATATACACTAGATGTCGCCTTGGCTACGGCAGTTTGGAATATTCTGGGCTCATCTGATTTTTTTGTACATAGCAGGGGCGTTTCTAGGTTTTAAAAACATCAGGGGCTGGGTAACAAGATAACATGATTCAATACAGAGAATAATGTATATTTTAGGCCTATATGCAGGGGGCAGACTGGTTAAAAAATGCAGTCCTGGCACTGTAGCCACACCAGCACACATTACCACACAGACACACACATTTTTTTATTTCTCAGACCTACATATGTGCAATTTAAGGTGTTTGAAGGCCAACATTTTTGGATAACAATAGCTTTAAAAGCATGTCAGTGGGCAGTAGCATAAATTATTTGTCAAGATAACAGATTCTTAAACATGAGAATGAGGATAAATGTTGAAATTAATGATCCACACTAGAAAATGGAAATGCAAAATGTTTCTGCTTATTTTTGACAATACACAATCACATATTCCAAACAGGAATGGCCTTAAATGAGAAATCTTTCAAGGATTATTTTGCATAGATGTAAACTTTTTAGCATTAAAGATTGGTTTCAGCAACTTGTTTCTTTCTTGAGTTAATCAATGTTTTTGGCACTATTAAATCAGTTCAATAAAATTTCAATTGTTCACTCATAAAGACAGTCACTTGTCACCATTACTGGCCTAATGATGCAAGTTGTGCAAACACAGACAAGCAGAGTGAAACAAACTGTGAAAAGGCTGATGCTGGTGAAATATTCGAACACATTCGAGAACCTTATATAGGCTACATATCAGAGTTAAATAGGAACACATTGTAATAATGTTAATCAAGCAGACTAAATCACACGACTGTGCAGCAATATTTAAGCACATTATACAAAGGAAATAATACAGATCTAGACAAATTGGGTTGCTTATAGTTCAAAGAATGTCATGAACGATATTTTAGGCTAGATGTAGGCCTATTTTTCACATTTTTGGTCACAAAATATTTAGTTTTGATGACTTTGCAATATGGACTTTCCAAAATGTGTAAAATTTATGTAGCCTACAAATGAATACAAAAGCCCCGACATAGAGTTTTGATGCAGCTTTAATCTCCCTTTTGGTTATTTCAATACTTAATTGACGACAGAACACACGTTACATGCTAGTTTATTTTGCGTGATATCAGGGCACACCGCATTTGCGTGATTGAAGAGTGCGCGCCGCGAGCAAAGGGCTGGCACGACGTAAGTTAGTTTTTCTGAGTTTTACTGACATATAGCCTGACAACATCTGGTGTGACTGAAGACTGTGCGGCGGTGCTGACTGCGTTAATTTTTTAAACCGGTGCGGCGCGCGCGCCCCCGAAGTTCATCCGTGAGAAACTTGAAACCGGTGCTTGAACTTGAATTCAGGTGACTTATTAACACTTGCGCTACTGGCCACACCCTGCTCTCACGGCTCGTGGACTCGTGCTGCTTGCCACTTTGCCTAATAATAATAAATGCCCTATAAAAAAAACATCCGGGGCCCATGTCTAACGACGCGCCTGGTACATAGCATAACCTACTTTGTTATGATTTTAGTATCATAATGATTAATAAATGCACGCACAATTATCATGAACTTGATTTGAACAAATGCCTATCAACTTGTGTGTGCAAAATTCAGAATTAAATGAATGTGCAGCAATTTGTACAAATAGAGAGTCTGTAGGCCTATACTGTTGTAGCCATTAAATAAGCGCATTTATTTTCATATTTGTTAAAATGTTATAATGTCATTTTTTTTCCCCATGTATGTTGATTTATGAAAAGTGAACAGCACGAGTAAAAGTGAATTTCGTTTTGTATAAATTGTATCTTAATTTTAATACATTTTTCATCAGCCTGTATTTAATAAATAAGATCAATAAGATTTAATAAATAATAATAAAAAAATGATAATCTTGCATTGCACGTTAACTGGAGCGCATCTCATCCTAACTTAACGTAACTCATTGTATGCCTCACACACACAGACATGAGAAATACATCAAATACACAAAGCTTGAAATGTCTTTAAACGAAATAATTCAAAACGAAAAGAAAAAGGCTACTCTCTGATTATGTAATCCATTATGTGCATTTCTCTCTATAGGCGCGTTCACTATACGGCGATCGTCAACTTCATCTTTGCAGCCGAGTCGACACTGTCAGAAAACACTAGATTATTAATAAAAATCAATGCACGCGTCACCGGATTTCCAAATGCACATCTTGCTTGTTGCACCCACACATATTATGTCGAAATAACGAGATATTATGTTGAAATAACATTATTAATAATAATACATATTTTATAATATTTGATTGAATGCTGAATGTTGCGCTTGTTCAGTTAATAAAATGAAAACTTTAATTGTGATCATTAAAATAATTGAATATGAAATATTTAGTGGCCAAGTTTTGCTAATTAATGAATTTATATATGTAAGGCATTCGTTCCAATCAACTGCCGCAGCCAAGGCCACGTCTAGTGTATATATCTATGACTTGGCACTTCTGGGTAAAGATGCGATCAGTCAAATGAAATCCAATAAACGTATAAATAAATATTCCAAATGAAAAAGCGATGGGAAATGTCGTCCAATTTTCTAATACTATTATTTGATGACAACAATACATTTGTAAAAGAAAATCCAGCCATTTCTGTTTTTTTAAAGAAAAAAACCAAGCTGCACCCTTTTTTAAATGTCATCTTTGATTCCGAAAGAGAATAATGAACGGGGCGATGTGCAGATTGTAAATCTTAAAAAATGATTGAATGATTTTCTTGTGTCATTATGATGAAGAAACAAGTCCAAAAAAAAAAAAAAAAAGTCCAAAAAAACCATTTGTGGAAGGCATCCGATGAGTGTCAACCCGGCCAGATCAGCAAGTGCATCAAGACAACCACGATTAGCCGGTGCACCAGCCAGCAAAGTGATTCAATGGTTCATAGGTGTAGCTCGCAGCCTCATCGCCCTACCCTCCACATCCTAAAGAGTGTACAGGCGGTTATTTATATAGGGCAGATAAGACCTGTGTTTCTCTTCGACGGTAACTGTAAATTGAATTGAAGCTGCGATTTTTGAAGTTGGATATACTCGCGCGGGCAAATACAGATGTGTTAAACACGATAAGAACACAAATTCTACCTTTATTCGTTAATACAGTCGGTATTTCCCACAATGATTCTGCTTTGCTATTGGCCCACGTCACGATCAGTAAGCGCTGCTATTGGCGGTCACGATTATTAAGTACGAAAATGCAAATTCTGTCAGTAATTCCTCACCCTCATGTTGTTCCAACCCCTTCGTTCATCTTCGGAACACAAATTAAGATATTTTTGATTAAATGACTAAATTGGACTATATTAAGGATGTGTTTAATGAACTTTTCTGGGCCAGCAAGTTTCAAACCCTTAGAAGCCTGAAGAAGTCTCGTTCCGAACACATCGCGATATTTGGCATCAGTTGACGTGTGTCAGATGTTGGTAAGTAGTAAATACGCTGTCCGAATAATGTGTGATATATAATGTATTTTCTGTTTGTCGATATTAATCAGATTAGCTCACGTTCAGTCACGGCATTATATCTGTCATCTCCACTGAGGCTTTGCGTTTTATTGCTTTCTAATTCAAAACAGGGTGATTAAGTTACACTGCCTGTGAGCATAGGCCTAAAGACCTTAAATCAGTTAATCATATTCATATCAGATTAAAAGTAGTACAATTAGTTCCAAAGTTGTATTTGTAGTAGAAGCACAGTACAAACAACACTTACCATGCTTTTACCACATTAACATTAGTTTTACTGTGGTAAGTGTAGTAAAAAGACAGTAATCACAAAACTTACCATGCTTTTACCACACTGTATTGGTAGTTTTAATGTGATACTTATTGTAAATGCACATTAACCACAACGCTTACCATGCTTTTACCACAGGAATGATGTAAAACAACATAATGATATTTTATTTTCTCTT
Source organism: Leuciscus leuciscus (assembly GCF_965113295.1). Classification (NCBI taxonomy): domain Eukaryota; kingdom Metazoa; phylum Chordata; class Actinopteri; order Cypriniformes; family Leuciscidae; genus Leuciscus; species Leuciscus leuciscus. The sequence continues at coordinate 108,029 of NW_028118555.1, forward strand.
TTTTCAGCTGAAAAGACCTAAAGGACCTTTCGGACTATTATTGTTTGAGGACAAGTAAACGGAGGAGACAGACAGCTGCAAAGGCAAATATTCGCAATGGTATATACATGTGTTGGTTCAAACCCTAAATCAAACATTTTATCAAGCATTTGTTGTTTCTTAAACCTTTTCTCGCAAAACCCATAGCCCAATCAGTACGAAGATAGTCTGAAAGTCTTAATAATTCACAAGATTTAACAAGTTGTCAAATTCGTATACGATACTCGTACATATTTGTATACTCGTACACACACTGTCAGAAAGTTGATATTAATTGCATTGTATTGATTACAATTAGTGATGCACCGATGTGAAAATTGAGGCCGATACCGATAACCGATATTAATATTGCTGTTATGGCCGATACCGATATTTGCCGATGTCGATATCTCTGTATAGAAAACAAATTTTAATGATTATCAAATAAAGAGCTATTTTCCAAAACACTTTTTTTTTACTTTAGAAATGACTGATATTGGGCACCTTTACCTGTGTGCAAAATATGTCACATACGACACACATGCATTATACTGCATTGCATATACAGTAATGTGTGCTGGTCAACTTGTCTAAAATTAAGAAACCCTTAGAAAACAGTAAAAAAAAACACACAAAAAACAGGAACATTGTGTAAAATTAAGATAGGCTACTTTATTTATTATTCCAATATCCAAATATCGAGGGCTTGGAACCAGAGGGGCGTAAGTGGCATTTGACAAACTTTACAGGAGAGCCAAAACAAAATTTTGACCACACTTCAATCAACTGTATTTATTAACCTTCAACCACAACATTGCAACCACATACATACTTATATGAGTAAGTTCTTAAGTGAACATATTATGGAATATTAACACGATGAACATATTCTAAAACCTTGCAAAATCTTGAAAATATGGCAAAAACATCAAATACGCCTTTTTGGCACCAAACATTTCCAATTCGTCTAAAGAAAAATAGGGCGTATCTGCTGATCAATGCAGAAATGATTGGTCAAAACATTGGTTAAAAACACTCTAACTTCATAACTTTTCATTTTATTTAAAATACTGCATACATAGTCATTTCATCATTTCAAACTGTTTAACATTTAATTTCTAACCGTTTAATTTCAATTCTCATTTATGAGTTCACATTCATGTCAAACAGTTTAACATTTAATTTCAAACAGTTTAATTTCTCTTGTTTATTACACATTTCACTTTTTAGTTCACTTTAGTTGAACTAAAAAGTTCACTCACTGCCCACTGTCAGAGTGTTATAGAACTCTGCATAACAGTGAGGAATACTCCCATTGGTGCACAGGGTGAGTAGGTCTTTTTTCTTTAAGGCACTGATCACTGGAGGATTTTCATACAATGAGCTGGGGTGTGTGGTTCTGGTGCCTCTTGTTGCCTGTTGTGCCACCGTCAGTTTTCGGAAGGTTGGGGCGGTGAAATCATACTTGAAGAAGATTGTTTTTGGTTCATCTTTCGTGTAGCGGAACCATTTAATCTTCTGCCAATGAACTGATTGTCCCTCCTCATCTTTTGTTCTGTTTTTGAGTATGTGGTTGGAGAGGGACTTGAAGTCCAGAAAGTCCTTGTGTTCAAGTTCATGTACACTGTATGGGTCGTTCCTTCTTGCCATTCTCACAAGTGTGTAGTAGCCATCAGTAAATAGAAGTATGGGAGTAAATAGAAATGGGAGTAAATAGAAACTTTTCTTCTTGCAGTTTCCACTGCAGCATGCACACTATCACACTCCATGTCTAGTAGCCATCCATGATGGCTACTACACACTTGTGTTGTGAGAATGGAAAGAAAGAACGACCCATAGTGTACATGAACTTGGACACAAGGACTTTCTGGACTTCAAGTCCCTCTCCAACCACATACTCAAAAACAGAACAAAAGATGAGGAGGGACAATCAGTTCATTGGCAGAAGATTAAATGGTTCCGCTACACGAAAGATGAACCAAAAACAATCTTCTTCAAGTATGATTTCACCGCCCCAACCTTCCGAAAACTGACGGTGGCACAACAGGCAACAAGAGGCACCAGAGGCACCAGAACCACACACCCCAGCTCATTGTATGAAAATCCTCCAGTGATCAGTGCCTTAAAGAAAAAAGACCTACTCACCCTGTGCACCAATGGGAGTATTCCTCACTGTTATGCAGAGTTCTATAACACTCTGACAGTGGGCAGTGAGTGAACTTTTTAGTTCAACTAAAGTGAACTAAAAAGTGAAATGTGTAATAAACAAGAGAAATTAAACTGTGTGAACTTAAATGTTAAACTGTTTGAAATTAAATGTTAAACTGTTTGACATGAATGTGAACTCATAAATGAGAATTGAAATTAAACGGTTAGAAATGAAATGTTAAACAGTTTGAAATGATGAAATTAAATGACTATGTATACAGTATTTTAAATAAAATGAAAAGTTATGAAGTTAGAGTGTTTTTAACCAATGTTCTGACCAATCATTTCTGCATTGATCAGCAGATACGCCCTATTTTTCTTTAGAGGAATTGGAAATGTTTGGTGCCAAAAAGGCATATTTGATGTTTTTGCCATATTTTCAAGATTTTGCAAGGTTTTAGAATATGTTCATCGTGTTAATATTCCATAATATGTTCACTTAAGAACTTACTCATATAAGTATGTATGTGGTTGCAATGTTGTGGTTGAAGGTTAATAAATACAGTTGATTGAAGCGTGGTCAAAATTTTGTTTTGGCTCTCCTGTAAAGTTTGTCAAATGCCACTTGCGCCCCTCTGGTTCCAAACAATGTGTAGGCCATACATGTATTTTTTAGAGCCAGAAGGGCGTAAGTGGACATACGCCCCTCTGGCTCCAAACAATGCTCAAACTTTTGTGTTAGGTCTTTGTTGTTTTGTTGCTTTATTCAATACAAGTTGATTTCTGATGCGTCTTTTTGGCACAACTAGATAGAGCTCATCAAGACCTTTAATTTGATATATAGAACTCATTTTCGCCCAAAATGCCACTTACGCCCCTCTGGTTCCAAGCCCTCGATATGATACTAAAAAATACCACAGGGAAAAGGGCTTCTATTTGTGACGTGCTGTCTTTGCGTTTGAACATTGCACATTTTAAACAGGACACTCATTAACTGAATAAATGTTAGCCAATACAAACATATTTATAGAAAACAGTTGACAATGAATAGACAGGAGTCCAATAATAGCATAACGAATCATTCTTAAAATAATAACAAGTAGCCTAGGCTATAAGACCAATCCGACATGGGCTGTGTTAACAGTAAAACGTCCGTCATTTAACGAATTTTAAAAACACGGATGGATAATACAAAATACTTTCTGATATTTTGACAGAAAAAAAACAAGCAAGAACAAAATTTAAACTTAGCCCGTCAATTTTTCATTTTACAATTATCTTCTCTCTCTGTGTGTGCACGCGTCCGTGTTTGTGAGAGAGAGAGCTCGCGCAGCACTGATACAACGGTAGCCTACTTTTTAATCCACAAGTAATGAACGCGCTAGTTTTCATACAAAATAAATATGTAACATAATTAGGTAGGCTACTTTAGTTATTATTAATACAATAACGTAACGCATGAAGGCTATACGTTTCTCAACACTGAGAATGAATCAATAAACGCCTGTTTCTCTGCTTATGTCATCTGTATGAAATGTGTATTTATCTCAGGCACATTCACTACTGCTAAGATCGAGTCAGCATCGTCAACTTCATCTTCAACTTCACACGTCAAATGTCGGCCTGTTCACATCGGCCATATTTTGACATCGGAACGATACCGATGTGTAAAAAAATGACCATATCGGCCGATATTATATCGGCGGCCGATATATCGTGCACCACTAGTTTCTAGAATATTGAAATCGGTATTTACTCATCAAATGCTCTCTCCTGAATCGCCGCCGCTAGAGTTCTTACGAGATCAAGAAAATATGATCATATAACAGCGATTTTATCATCACTGCATTGGTTACCTATAAAGTTCCGTATTAATTATAAGGTATTGCTACTGACTTATAAAGCTCTAAACGGCTTAGCTCCAGTCTATTTAACGGATCTTCTATCGCCCCTATAATCCATCGCGCTCTTTAAGATCACTAAATTCAAGGATTTTGGTCATACCTAGGATATCCAGAACCACCAAAGGAGGGAGAGCATTTTCACATTTGGCTCCAAAACTCTGGAATAGTCTTCCTGATACTGTTCGTTGCTCAGACTCGCTCTCCCAGTTTAAAACTAGATTAAAGTCGCATCTCTTCAGCCAGGCATTCATATAATCCTACAGTTCAAACTACAATCCGGCCTGTAGCTCATAAATGCCAGAGGAGAACTGGCCCCCGACTGAGCCTGGGTTCTCCCAAGGTTTTTTTTCTCCATTAGGTCACCTGATGGAGTTTTAGGACACCATTAGGTCACTTGATGGAGTTTTTCGTTTCCTTGCCACTGTTGCCTTTGCCTTGCTCAGTTGGGGATATTTTGGGGATATTTAATTTAATTTTATCAATCAATAAATTCCTCTTGAAACAAACATTGTTGTATTATTTTAATTTAATACTGTGAAGCTGCTTTGATACAATCTGTATTGTGAAAAGCGCTATACAAATAAACTTGACTTGACTTGACTTGACTTGAATCGTATGGTAAATTAACTTATTTATAACTGTCTTAATTTATGGTTCAAGAACAATAGTAATTGCACATAGAGTAAGTCGAGACTTTCTTGTTTTACAGCAGAGAAGGAAGACCAGTCCTTATATCAACGCAAGCTAATCGAATAAGTCCTTTGTTTCGGGTGAGGAAGGAACATCTGGTGCCCAAAGAAGACAGAAAGCTGCGCGAGTCCATTGGTATGTCTTGTATTGAAACAATGCTGTAATATGTAGTACATAATTTGATGTTGACAATTTTACATTGTACAGGTTATCACTTGGTTTTTGACCAAGTGAAGCTCTTGAAACAAGTGACAGGAGAGTATGTAACTTGTCTGGAAAGTATCAGAGTCGCATTTGGCACGCGTGCCTTAGGTTGCCGACCCCTGGTCTAGCCTATAGTCTATGGTACCAATCACGTTAGTGAAGCCTGAGTAACATATACTGTAATCGGCATGGTCATGAATGCATGATCTTCATAAAAAATTATGATAGCCTAAAAAAAAAACTGCTTAAAAAAAAAACTGCTTTACAACATTGGGTCTTAAAGGTGCTGTATGTAGCTTTTCTACTAAAACGAATCCTTTTTTTATTGCCTGTGTGTGAAGGGGTTGTAAAATCACATTAAAATGATCCACTTTTCGGGTTTTGCTATTACCTCTGAAAGCAAGTATTCTTATGTTTATGTGAAGGTGCCGGGTCGGATTTACCGCGAAATCCAGTGACGTCACCTGCATGCGCGGAGCGCTCCCGAGCCTCTCGCCTCGTCTAGCCTACTGATTTTGCACTCAACAGCGACGACACTGCAACTTATGACATGGACTTATGACTTATGCAACTTATGACATGTCTGATAACACTAAGAAACGACCTGCTCCCAGCACAACACAGACTCCAACACAAACTCCACATATTGATAAAAAAAAACAATAAAACGTTTTTTTCTTTCTGCTGAAGCTCGTATTAAAGGCCAGACGTGAATCGGATGAACTTCGGGTGAAAAAAACACGGATCAACATCGGCAGGGCGTTTGAATCATGGAGAGACCTTATCTACAAACCTAGAATGTATACATTTCCTGAAGAAAATGTGAAGTAGTGCTTGCAGTGGCAAAATTCGGCACGGTTGATAGGGTTCCATTCTTATCATGGTACGAGCATGGAGCATTAGTTCAACGTCAAGCTGATAAAAGTAGCCTATTATTGTAACGTTGCAGTGGGAGTTTACCTGAGTTTCTAGCATGTTGTGGGATGCTCTCTCTGGTGTGTTGCGTGACGCGTCTCAGTCTGGCCGGTATCCACAGTGCTCGCTCATAAATTCGAGCACGCGCAAGAGCACGCGCTTGTCAACTTATTGGTTGCAATCTGAAACATCACCGGTAGAGGCCGCTGAAAACTACATACAGCTCCTTTAAGTGGCTTGGAAATGCCACAAAAAAACCTAAAACTGTTTTTTTAAACCTAAAAGCGCCAGGTAAACTCCGAATGACACGACAGACAGCACTTTCCATCAAGTTCTCCGCATCTCCAATAGTGTAAAGGAAAGAGCCACTCGCAAATAATCTTAAGGCAATGCAAACAGTTTGTGCTGTAGTTAAAGCCCGACTCCGACAAGTCGAAAATAAGTGTGCGTTTCCAACAAATTAATCATGTAAACGACAATCTCACCAGTCACGAGAAAAAATATATATCTCAGAAAGTGCACTATTGTAACGCAAAATCTCAGTTCTTCGTACCTCAGGGCCCGTTCTTCGTACGTCGCTAACTCAGTTAGCTGGATTTGATTATTGGCGATTTGGCATGATCTGGGATTGTTTGGTTCTTCGACGCTCATCCTGGACTTGCTGTCATAGCAACAGGTGCGCAAGCTTATTTCATGTTAACAGGATTAGATCCCGGCTTCATAAGCGCTGGACTTCCCGTATCAGCTCCGCTTATGAAGCCGCAGTCTAATCCTGTTAACATGAAATAAGCCTGCTCCCGAGCAGGTTTAAGCTTGCGCACCTGGGGCCCGTTCTTCGTACGTCGCTAACTCAGTTAGCTGGATTTGATTATTGGCGATTTGGCATGATCTGGGATTGTTTGGTTCTTCGACGCTCCTCCTGGACTTGCTGTCATAGCAACAGGTGCGCAAGCTTATTTCATGTTAACAGGATTAGATCCCGGCTTCATAAGCGGAGCTGATACTGTACCAGCCATTTGGATTATAGACATACTTAATTTAATGCAGCAACAAATTATTTACAGTGTAGCAAGATGATTTAAAACTCATTTACCTGTAATTAAGGTGTTGCTGTTACTGGTCCCTGGCTTTAGGTCTAAAGGCCTATTTATACTTCTGCGTCGAACTTACGCCGTAGCTACGTCGTAGGCTGTGCTTAGCGCGCGTACCCTTTGGCGTACCCTGATGCGCACCTCTCCAAAAATGTAACAACGCGTCAATTCTACGCGGACGCAAGCGCTGTGATTGGTCTGCTAGAACCCCTCCCTCGGGTTTCACATGGTCCCTCTGCATGAGTAATTGCGCGTCAACGCGGACAACGACGCAGAAGTATAAATTAAAACCAACGCGTTGCCTACGCTCATCCTGGACTTGCTGTCATAGCAACTGGGGCCCGTTCTTCGTACGTTGCTTGAAACATCCAAGATCAAATTATGAGACATCCAAGGTGATATCATCGGCCTAATCATGATCTGACTAATTCGTTTCTTCGAACACACCTGCCAGTTATGATTAGTATAGCTGGATTGAGTTATCTGAGATAACTGCGCGTTCATGCGCTGGTTTAAAAGGGGATATGTATCGATAGTAGAAACATTGATCAGCAACGCTGCTATTGGCTGCTCACCATGGCCAAAGAGCGCGCACAGTTTTTCTCCGCAGCAGAGCAAGAGTTATTGAAGGTTATGCAGAATATGAAACCTTAATTAAAACGCCAGGGAACCAGGAGAGAGGGCTGGCAAAAAGTAGCAGACAAATGAAATGCGTAAGTGTTCCATGTTATGGTTATATCACTTATTACAGTGTATATTCTTGTATTTTAATCATTTCATAATTGCTTAATGTCAGAGCCACCTCAGGACCCACTAGAACAGTGTTCTTCAACCCTGCTCCTGGAGGACCCCCAACACTGCACGTTTTCTTTGTCTCCCTAATCAAACACACCTGATTCAACTCATCAGCTCATTAACCCATGTGATAATGAGTTGATGAATTGAATCCGGTGTGTTTGATTAGGGAGACAAAGAAAACCAGCAGTGTTGGGGGTCCTCCGGGAGCAGGGTTGAAGAACACTGCACTAGAACATGGGAACAAGTAAAAGGGAAGTACAAGAATATTCTTCAAAATGGTAATCTTTTCTACTTCTACTGTTCTTTGTCTCTTTTACAAAAGAAAAGCACCGTTAAATGTGTTTGTCTGTTTATAACAGCAACCAAGAAAAAGGCTGAGCTGAAAAAAAACAAACAGGTGGTGGTCCTGCTCCCTCACATTATACCACATTATACCCCAGCTGTAGAGCTGGCCCTGGGGTTAAATGTGAACCGACCCATTGTGGAGGGCATCCCTGGGGGCAGCTCTTCCTCAGACCAACAGCCAGGAACCAGTAGCAGCAACACCTTCATTACTGGTAAATGAGCTTTAAATGATCTTGCTACACTGTAAAATATATCTTTTTTTTTTGCCGCATTAAATTAAGTAGGCCTATATAATCCAAATGGCTGGTACAGTAATTTCAGCTGTTAAATATTGAGTAGTGATCAATTGCTTTGACTTGTGAAGGTGAAAACTGCTGAACTTAATGTAAGAATATTTTGCCATGAGTTACTGATCACATTTGTTCATATAGTGTAGTTCATTGTAATGCCATTGTGTTTCCTCTTTTGTGCAGTTTTACATAATACACCAACACTTGTACCTGTTCCCAAGAAAGTAGTGGCTGAAATATGTGCAGTAAGTGGACTTTTTCTAACTTTACATCAAAAGGGAAGAAAGTGCAACACTTTGTAATGCCCATTTGTTTCCATTGCACAGGACAGTGAAGAAACCCTCTCAGATGACTGTCCTTTGGAGGAAGTACTTGTAAGTGCATAAATAACTTTACTTCATTTATAGTAACTTGTGTACATATTATTTCTGACTGCAATATGAGTTGCAGGAGGAAAGGCCTACTGCACAAAGTGATACAGAGGTGGGCAGTGTAGTAACCTACTTGTACTTTTTATTTTTGTTGCATGAGGCTTGTGTTGACAGTTCTTTATTTTTTATTTTTTATTCTTTTTATCCAAACATGGCACAGGGTGATATCCGTATATAAACGGAATCTACAACAGAAAATTTAGTATTTTGACCTGAAAAAACAGAAAAATGAAGGGGAGAAATAGAACTTGACACCTTAAAGAAGAAAAAACTGGCACTAGAGATTGAGTTGCTTCAAAAGGAACTTCAGAGTAAGTGCTAAATACACTATTTCACACAGAGTACTATTGCTGACCTTGGATAACAATATATCTTATTGCAGGCAAAAGATGACCATCATTGGCTTTTCTTGACAAAGAATAATTGAAATAAAACTCAAGGAACTAAGCATGTTGTCTTGTCTTCTATTCATTTAATGAAGGTTTTTGTTTTAAAAAAAAAAAAAAAAAATGGTGTTCCACAATTCTGTCCCGTGCAGCTCTGCCACTAGGTTGGTCCAAGTGCACTGGCTGGAGGTCATCATCAGGCTGCACGTCCTCCACCACAGGGGTCCTCTCCTTTCTGATGGTGGCACTATTGTGGAGTATGGCACATGCAACAATAATGTCACAGGCCCTGTCAGGTGCAACCCTCAGACACTGAAATCTTTCCTTTAGTTGCCCAAAGGTCATTTCAATGCGTGCCCTTGTCCTGGCTAGAGCTGCATTGAAACGGGTTTGTGGTCCGGGGTTTGGGTCAGGGAATGGCGTCATGAAATACTGCCTGCAGGTATAGCCCAAGCGGGAAGGAAGTCGACCGGAAGTTGAAGCCGGCCGCGTGCCACCATCTTGTAGCAGAACTTCACCTGCTGTTAGCATCCCATTGACTCCCATTCATTTTGACGTCACTTTGACAGTGAATAACTTTACATCTGAGGCGTTTGAAGACTCCATTTGTCCATTATTTATTTCTAAAGAAACACGACAATGTATAAAATGCTCCATTACCTTGTAGCTTACGTTATGGCCCCGTAAAAACAGTTTTTGTAAAAGTAGGCTAACGATTGCGTCATAACCACGCGACACTCTGTCGCACAGTAGAGAGATTACCGTATTGACCGGAGGAGAAGCTCGCGGGCAATCGGGGGGACGTGGAGGCAAAATGACAAAATAATTAATCAGAATACCTAGCAAAAGTTTCTCCTGCTCCTAGCTCATGGACACCTCCTACTCACGATCTCCGTCTCTGCAAGATTCGGAAGGGAATGATTCAGATTTCTCATGCCACAGCCACTAGAAGACAGACGGGTTGCTCACGTCACATCTACGTCGTCAAGCTCAGTTTGAGTCTGCGCGTCAGGAACGGAAGTCCTAAGAAATCGCTGAAAATGGGCTTCACTTGCCTCAATTGAGTTCCAATGAGATGACTCTGTCCATTTCTTATACTGTCTATGGTATAGCCCCTGTCACCAAGCAGGATCCCGTCGTAAGCACCTGGAAAAATGCAGTTTTGTTAGGCTCAGAATAAATGTATGTAATACAGTGAGCTTGATATTAAATATTTCCTTACCACGTTCAAATAATGTGCATAAATGTGACTCTCTGAAAATCCTGGAGTCATGCACAGAACCAGGCCATTTTGCTTCCACATTTGTGATGTAGGACATGGAGTCACACACCATCTAAGATATTTTTAATCAGTCAACTGCATACTTTTTGATTACATTACTTTTTGTATTATTTGATATATTCTGGACTCGCTTCTCCAAGGTAAATGGTGAATTGTTTGATGTCAGGCTGCATGCTCAGAAAGCGGCAGTGGATTGTGCAGCGTGAGACCACCTTCAGCGACAGGTTCTTGTCGTAAAAACGGACAAGACATGGCTGCGAAAGACTTCCCGTATCACCTCCGCTTATAAAGCCGGGATCTAATCCTGTTAACATGAAATAAGCCTGCTCCCGAGCAGGTTTAAGCTTGGGCACCTGTTGCTATGACAGCAAGTCCAGGATGAGCGTCGAAGAACCAAACAATCCAAGATCATGCCAAATCTCCAACAATCAAATCCAGCTAACTGAGTTAGCGACGTACGAAGAACGGGCCCCTGGGGCCTGTTTCAGAAAGGAGGTTCAACTGAGTTGACTTACCCTGAGATGGGAAACTCTGAGTTTTCGGTTACAGAACAGCGGAAATTAGTTAGTTCAATCAACTCTGAGTTGACTGACTCTGAGTTAAGCGCGTGCACCACCACTATAAAAAGCCATTATCAATGGAGTGCAGATATTATGAGTCACCATGGTAACAGCGCCAGACAAAAAGAGGTCTGCATATTTCTCACCAGCTTCTGCAAGCGTAAGAAGACATATTATTATTTTTTAAATATCGGCTGCAGCAGCGAAGGACAACTAGAGTTAGCTAGGGAGAAAATAGTTGCTCGAGTCAATGCGTATGTTTACATTTTAATTAGTTATACAGTGTTGGGTGTAATTAATTACCAAGTCATCTAAATACTGTCATTTAATTAAAGGGATTACTCTTAATTCTTCTGTAATTTGAAGTAAAATCTGATGTAATTGCATTAGACTATAGAACAATTCTGTATATTTAACATACATTTTTAAAAGGTATATTTTTTATGTAACCTTCTCCCTCTACACACTTTGGTCAATTCAAGAATAATCCATGCAATTGTATATTGTTTATTTGAAAGCATTAAAAGTGCAGTTTCTTGTCTCTCCTTGTATTGTTCAAGTGGTTGAGGTTGATATGGGATTTATTAATAAGTAGACCAATACTTTCTAAAGATATTCATTATTACATGAATCTAATTACACGGTTGAAGATGTCATTTGTAGTTAGTAATTAATAACTATTTTAGAGTAACTTACCCAACTGTTATAATATCAGAGGTGAAACTGGAAGAACAGTATGTTATTCAACCTAATTTTAATTTTCATGGGTGCAATCCTGCAGGTATTAAAAGAACATGGCAGCAGCTGAAAATTAAATATAAGAACATAATTCAATCAGGTAAGGTTTGAGCATATCATGGGTGTAGGCTACCTGAATTTACAAATATTTGACATATTAAATAACTAAATAGCATCCCAGTGTCTAGCAGTGCAGCAGCATTTTTGGCTGGGGGAATTCCTGGAGGGACTTCAGAGCCAGTCACTCCCGAAGATCCAAGGGCCTTCATAAAATGTAAGAGGTTTACATATGTGTTATTTCTTATATAGGCTATTTTTGATATTTCCATTTATTTGACTTTGGGTTGGGTTTTTTGTTGGTCCCAACAGATTCCGATGGTAATATCTGTCTTTTGGAGCCTCCTGTCCCAACAAAACCTGCAGGCAGTTGTAAGTAGCCTACTCAATACACCAGAAATGATGACAAATAGTGTTATAAAGTGTACTCATCTTCACAGGACGATGGGGATAATGTTATGTGTCACATCAAACAATCTACACATTCAGATTTTTTCACATTTTTATGTGGAGTAGAATCTAAGTTTAAAGCTAAGTATAAATGGGTAGTCTTATCTCTCCCCCCGCCCCCAAAGTGGAAGAACAGCAGGAGGACGGTCCATCAACTTCTGTTGCACAGATGAACAGAGTTCAGTGATTTTCAGTAAATGCCACAGTTTAATTCTGTAGAATTTGTTTAGAACTACATTATGTAACTCTAATCTACTACTGTATATTCGGTTGCCAGTTAAGGAGTTAATAGACTTCATCTTATTTAAAAAACAGTAAAAAAAAAAAAAAACAGTAAAAATAGCAATATTGTATTTGTTAATTAAAGATTAATTTTATTAATAAAAATGTACTGAAAGAATGAATGAGGTGTTTAAACACCACTTCCTCTTTAAAAAAGGGGAGGAGACCGAAAGAAACTCTGGGTTTACCGAAGAAAACCTGCTCCCGGCCAGGTTAGGTTCACAGAGTAAGTTACCATGGTAACTGACTCTGAGTATAAGTTACCTCTCTTTCAGAAACGGGCTTGACTTACTCTGCTTTCTCAGGTTTAACATACCTCCCATTCTGAAACAGAAAACCCAGAGTTTCCCTCATTTCAGGGTTAACATACTCTGAGTTTTCACTTAACCTCCTTTCTGAAACAGGCGCCCCTGGTCTTTTCACGATCGGATAGCTATCCGATCTGAGAAAACGCATGAAGTGGCCAGGTGTAAACAGCCCCAGAAATCATTCTAATATTCTGATTTATTATGAGTGTTGGAAACAGTTCTGCTGCCTAATATATTTGATGAATAAAAGGTTAAAAAGAACTGCATTTATTAAAAAATATATATAATTTCTAATAATATAAATCTTCTTTACTATCACTTTTTTTTAAATCAATTTAACACATCCTTGCTGAATAAAAGTATTGATTTATTTTTAAAAAATTAAAAATAAATACTGACCTCAATTTACTGACCAGTAGTGTATATTGTTGTTACAAAAGATTTCTATTTTTTTTAAAATTGCTTCTTTTTTTTTTTTTTTTACTTTTTATTCATCAAAGTATCCTAAAAAAAGTATCACAGGTTATGAAAACATATTAAGCAGCAGAACTGTTTCCAACTTTGATAATGAATCATCATATTAGAATTATTTCTAAAGGATCATGTGATAGACTGGAGTAATGATCCTGAAAATTCAGCTTTGCATCACAGAAATAAATGATCATTTAAACCAATTATTTTAAATTGTAAAAATATATCACAATATTACTTTTTTTTCTGTATTTTTGATCAAATAAATGCAGGCTTGATGAGCAGAGGAAACTTCTTTCAAAAACATTAAAAATACTAATACTTATACTTGCCCTGTAATACATGTATTCTTTGTTTTAGATGTTATTAACTTAAATTCTTATGAATAATAAAAATGTTGTAATGTCTATTTGTTATTTATGGCCTGTACGCCTCATTATTGATCTGAGCTTCTACATCTTGAATTCGAATAACATTCGATAAAACATAATTGCTGGATTATTTTGACTATAATAAATAAGCAGATGAAACATAGTAGGCCTATACACTGTTTATCACAGATTACTTTGGACCAAAGTTACCATATTATAATTAATTATTATATAGTTCTATTCATTCATTTTATTTAAATTAGCACTGGTTAAAATGTATAAAGCATGAACAAGATATGAAACAATATTTATTAATAATACACAGTTTAAATATCACAAATATCAAATTGTATTTTCATTTGCGTCCTATGCTGGCTAATTACGACGTTTAACCTGTTATCATAATGAAATTCATGCATTTATTTATTTGTCATTTAAACTGATGCAAACAGGGAAAGAGAGTAGAAAACACTTATTATCCTGTCGCCCCCTCTAGTGGACAGCATTAAGTATTACGGCCTTCATTGCTCAGATAACTCAAGTCGATGGATTTTTTGGGAAAGTCTGACCAGTTAGAAGCAAGTTACAGTAGACCAGTCTGAGGGTCTGAGCTGAGTTTGGTGAAGCATCAAAGTTCTAGGCGGAGTCAATTTCTCATAATAATAATAACAATTAATCCCAAACCTGGTAATTTTGTCAGTATTTAATTTACGTTCACTGATTCTGGCTTCTCTCTTTTCTGTCTCTTTCTTTTCATGTGAACTGAGTAGGCTACACATGCTTAAATTCAAAAAATATAAACTTTATTTCTATTCAAAATTATTTATAGCCCATAGGCTATATGTCACACACGCCTACCTGCCTTTTGATGTAAATAAAAGACTAGAGTGGTAAATGTTACGGACATATTATCATGGTACAGTTCAGCCTATTATTGATTTTTATTTCCACTTCCCTTTTATCCAAAGAGACGGAACTATTTGCACTGTATTTATCAATGGGAAATATGCTAATATAATCTGTCATATACTGTGGCTCACATTAATGGGGTTGCTTGCAAGTCGCAGCAGCACGAATTACGTGACCAGCAACATATTTCTAAATCAAATAGTGTGTGTAGTTAACAGTGAGTGGTGGTTTCAGACATTATTTCATTAAAGGGCATTTGTCAGTGCCGCACTCGTAGCCTACTGACTCTTATTCTGCCTGACAGAAAGAAAAGCTCACAGCTTACTGAAGGCGGAGCGGTTTGACCAATCAGATGAAAGGGGCGTTTCAGCGCCGCCCACATGTGCAAATGAAATATCGAACCCATAAACCGACTTGTAAACGAAAAATGAAAAATCTAGCCAAAATCTAGCCAAAAAAACGAATAAACGAGCTGGTTTTCATTTCTCCTTATTCCATTCTAAACAGGAAATGAAATGATCAAAAAGTGCACGGACCCTATGACTTAGCACGACGGTGTAATAAGTTTATATACACTAGATGTCGCCTTGGCTACGGCAGTTTGGAATATTCTGGGCTCATCTGATTTTTTTGTACATAGCATAACCTACTTTGTTATGATTTTAGTATCATAATGATTAATAAATGCACGCACAATTATCATGAACTTGATTTGAACAAATGCCTATCAACTTGTGTGTGCAAAATTCAGAATTAAATGAATGTGCAGCAATTTGTACAAATAGAGAGTCTGTAGGCCTATACTGTTGTAGCCATTAAATAAGCGCATTTATTTTCATATTTGTTAAAATGTTATAATGTCATTTTTTTCCCCATGTATGTTGATTTATGAAAAGTGAACAGCACGAGTAAAAGTGAATTTCGTTTTGTATAAATTGTATCTTAATTTTAATACATTTTTCATCAGCCTGTATTTAATAAATAAGATCAATAAGATTTAATAAATAATAATAAAAAAATGATAATCTTGCATTGCACGTTAACTGGAGCGCATCTCATCCTAACTTAACGAAACTCATTGTATGCCTCACACACACAGACATGAGAAATACATCAAATACACAAAGCTTGAAATGTCTTTAAACGAAATAATTCAAAACGAAAAGAAAATGGCTACTCTCTGATTATGTAATCCATTATGTGCATTTCTCTCTATAGGCGCGTTCACTATACGGCGATCGTCAACTTCATCTTTGCAGCCGAGTCGACACTGTCAGAAAACACTAGATTATTAATAAAAATCAATGCACGCGTCACCGGATTTCCAAATGCACATCTTGCTTGTTGCACCCACACATATTATGTCGAAATAACGAGATATTATGTTGAAATAACATTATTAATAATAATACATATTTTATAATATTTGATTGAATGCTGAATGTTGCGCTTGTTCAGTTAATAAAATGAAAACTTTAATTGTGATCATTAAAATAATTGAATATGAAATATTTAGTGGCCAAGTTTTGCTAATTAATTTATTTATATATGTAAGGCATTCGTTCCAATCAACTGCCGTAGCCAAGGCCACGTCTAGTGTATATATCTATGACTTGGCACTTCTGGGTAAAGATGCGATCAGTCAAATGAAATCCAATAAACGTATAAATAAATATTCCAAATGAAAAAGCGATGGGAAATGTCGTCCAATTTTCTAATACTATTATTTGATGACAACAATACATTTGTAAAAGAAAATCCAGCCATTTCTGTTTTTTTAAAGAAAAAAACCAAGCTGCACCCTTTTTTAAATGTCATCTTTGATTCCGAAAGAGAATAATGAACGGGGCGATGTGCAGATTGTAAATCTTAAAAAATGATTGAATGATTTTCTTGTGTCATTATGATGAAGAAACAAGTCCAAAAAAAACAAAAAAAAGTCCAAAAAAACCATTTGTGGAAGGCATCCGATGAGTGTCAACCCGGCCAGATCAGCAAGTGCATCAAGGCAACCACGATTAGCCGGTGCACCAGCCAGCAAAGTGATTCAATGGTTCATAGGTGTAGCTCGCAGCCTCATCGCCCTACCCTCCACATCCTAAAGAGTGTACAGGCGGTTATTTATATAGGGCAGATAAGACCTGTGTTTCTCTTCGACGGTAACTGTAAATTGAATTGAAGCTGCGATTTTTGAAGTTGGATATACTCGCGCGGGCAAATACAGATGTGTTAAACACGATGAGAACACAAATTCTACCTTTATTCGTTAATACAGTCGGTATTTCCCACAATGATTCTGCTTTGCTATTGGCCCACGTCACGATCAGTAAGCGCTGCTATTGGCGGTCACGATTATTAAGTATGAAAATGCAAATTCTGTCAGTAATTCCTCACCCTCATGTTGTTCCAACCCCTTCGTTCATCTTCGGAACACAAATTAAGATATTTTTGATTAAATGACTAAATTGGACTATATTAAGGATGTGTTTAATGAACTTTTCTGGGCCAGCAAGTTTCAAACCCTTAGAAGCCTGACGAAGTCTCGTTCCGAACACATCGCGATATTTGGCATCAGTTCACGTGTGTCAGATGTTGGTAAGTAGTAAATACGCTGTCCGAATAATGTGTGATATATAATGTATTTTCTGTTTGTCGATATTAATCAGATTAGCTCACGTTCAGTCACGGCATTATATCTGTCATCTCCACTGAGGCTTTGCGTTTTATTGCTTTCTAATTCAAAACAGGGTGATTAAGTTACACTGCCTGTGAGCATAGGCCTAAAGACCTTAAATCAGTTAATCATATTCATATCAGATTAAAAGTAGTACAATTAGTTCCAAAGTTGTATTTGTAGTAGAAGCACAGTACAAACAACACTTACCATGCTTTTACCACATTAACATTAGTTTTACTGTGGTAAGTGTAGTAAAAAGACAGTAATGACAAAACTTACCATGCTTTTACCACACTATTGGTAGTTTTAATGTGATACTTATTGTAAATGCACATTAACCACAACGCTTACCATGCTTTTACCACAGGAATGATGTAAAACAACATAATGATATTTTATTTTCTCTTTTTTCAGCTGAAAAGACCAAAAGGACCTTTCGGACTATTATTGTTTGAGGACAAGTAAACGGAGGAGACAGACAGCTGCAAAGGCAAATATTCGCAATGGTATATACATGTGTTGGTTCGAACCCTAAATCAAACATTTTATCAAGCATTTGTTGTTTCTTAAACCTTTTCTCGCAAAACCCATAGCCCAATCAGTACGAAGATAGTCTGAACGTCTTAATAATTCACAAGATTTAACAAGTTGTCAAATTCGTACGATACTCGTACATATTTGTATACTCGTACACACACTGTCAGAAAGTTGATATTAATTGCATTGTATTGATTACAATTAGTGATGCACCGATGTGAAAATTGAGGCCGATACCGATAACCGATATTAATATTGCTGTTATGGCCGATACCGATATTTGCCGATGTCGATATCTCTGTATAGAAAACAAATTTTAATGATTATCAAATAAAGAGCTATTTTCCAAAACACTTTTTTTTTACTTTAGAAATGACTGATATTGGGCACCTTTACCTGTGTGCAAAATATGTCACATACGACACACATGCATTATACTGCATTGCATATACAGTAATGTGTGCTGGTCAACTTGTCTAAAATTAAGAAACCCTTAGAAAACAGTAAAAAAAAACACACAGAAAACAGGAACATTGTGTAAAATTAAGATAGGCTACTTTATTTATTATTCCAATATCCAAATATCGAGGGCTTGGAACCAGAGGGGCGTAAGTGGCATTTGACAAACTTTACAGGAGAGCCAAAACAAAATTTTGACCACACTTCAATCAACTGTATTTATTAACCTTCAACCACAACATTGCAACCACATACATACTTATATGAGTAAGTTCTTAAGTGAACATATTATGGAATATTAACACGATGAACATATTCTAAAACCTTGCAAAATCTTGAAAATATGGCAAAAACATCAAATACGCCTTTTTGGCACCAAACATTTCCAATTCTTCTAAAGAAAAATAGGGCGTATCTGCTGATCAATGCAGAAATGATTGGTCAAAACATTGGTTAAAAACACTCTAACTTCATAACTTTTCATTTTATTTAAAATACTGTATACATAGTCATTTCATCATTTCAAACTGTTTAACATTTCATTTCTAACCGTTTAATTTCAATTCTCATTTATGAGTTCACATTCATGTCAAACAGTTTAACATTTAATTTCAAACAGTTTAATTTCTCTTGTTTATTTCACATTTCACTTTTTAGTTCACTTTAGTTGAACTAAAAAGTTCACTCACTGCCCACTGTCAGAGTGTTATA
This sequence comes from Leuciscus leuciscus, assembly GCF_965113295.1. Taxonomy (NCBI): domain Eukaryota; kingdom Metazoa; phylum Chordata; class Actinopteri; order Cypriniformes; family Leuciscidae; genus Leuciscus; species Leuciscus leuciscus. Next base: position 127,061 of record NW_028118555.1, read on the forward strand.
GAACTCTGCATAACAGTGAGGAATACTCCCATTGGTGCACAGGGTGAGTAGGTCTTTTTTCTTTAAGGCACTGATCACTGGAGGATTTTCATACAATGAGCTGGGGTGTGTGGTTCTGGTGCCTCTTGTTGCCTGTTGTGCCACCGTCAGTTTTCGGAAGGTTGGGGCGGTGAAATCATACTTGAAGAAGATTGTTTTTGGTTCATCTTTCGTGTAGCGGAACCATTTAATCTTCTGCCAATGAACTGATTGTCCCTCCTCATCTTTTGTTCTGTTTTTGAGTATGTGGTTGGAGAGGGACTTGAAGTCCAGAAAGTCCTTGTGTTCAAGTTCATGTACACTGTATGGGTCGTTCCTTCTTGCCATTCTCACAAGTGTGTAGTAGCCATCAGTAAATAGAAGTATGGGAGTAAATAGAAATGGGAGTAAATAGAAACTTTTCTTCTTGCAGTTTCCACTGCAGCATGCACACTATCACACTCCATGTCTAGTAGCCATCCATGATGGCTACTACACACTTGTGAGAATGGAAAGAAAGAACGACCCATAGTGTACATGAACTTGGACACAAGGACTTTCTGTACTTCAAGTCCCTCTCCAACCACATACTCAAAAACAGAACAAAAGATGAGGAGGGACAATCAGTTCATTGGCAGAAGATTAAATGGTTCCGCTACACGAAAGATGAACCAAAAACAATTTTCTTCAAGTATGATTTCACCGCCCCAACCTTCCGAAAACTGACGGTGGCACAACAGGCAACAAGAGGCACCAGAGGCACCAGAACCACACACCCCAGCTCATTGTATGAAAATCCTCCAGTGATCAGTGCCTTAAAGAAAAAAGACCTACTCACCCTGTGCACCAATGGGAGTATTCCTCACTGTTATGCAGAGTTCTATAACACTCTGACAGTGGGCAGTGAGTGAACTTTTTAGTTCAACTAAAGTGAACTAAAAAGTGAAATGTGTAATAAACAAGAGAAATTAAACTGTGTGAACTTAAATGTTAAACTGTTTGAAATTAAATGTTAAACTGTTTGACATGAATGTGAACTCATAAATGAGAATTGAAATTAAACGGTTAGAAATGATCAAATTAAATGACTATGTATACAGTATTTTAAATAAAATGAAAAGTTATGAAGTTAGAGTGTTTTTAACCAATGTTTTGACCAATCATTTCTGCATTGATCAGCAGATACGCCCTATTTTTCTTTAGAGGAATTGGAAATGTTTGGTGCCAAAAAGGCGTATTTGATGTTTTTGCCATATTTTCAAGATTTTGCAAGGTTTTAGAATATGTTCATCGTGTTAATATTCCATAATATGTTCACTTAAGAACTTACTCATATAAGTATGTATGTGGTTGCAATGTTGTGGTTGAAGGTTAATAAATACAGTTGATTGAAGCGTGGTCAAAATTTTGTTTTGGCTCTCCTGTAAAGTTTGTCAAATGCCACTTGCGCCCTTCTGGCTCCAAACAATGTGTAGGCCATACATGTATTTTTTAGAGCCAGAAGGGCGTAAGTGGACATACGCCCCTCTGGCTCCAAACAATGCTCAAACTTTTGTGTTAGGTCTTTGTTGTTTTGTTGCTTTATTCAATACAAGTTGATTTCTGATGCGTCTTTTTGGCACAACTAGATAGAGCTCATCAAGACCTTTAATTTGATATATAGAACTCATTTTCGCCCAAAATGCCACTTACGCCCCTCTGGTTCCAAGCCCTCGATATGATACTAAAAAATACCACAGGGAAAAGGGCTTCTATTTGTGACGTGCTGTCTTTGCGTTTGAACATTGCACATTTTAAACAGGACACTCATTAACTGAATAAATGTTAGCCAATACAAACATATTTATAGAAAACAGTTGACAATGAATAGACAGGAGTCCAATAATAGCATAACGAATCATTCTTAAAATAATAACAAGTAGCCTAGGCTATAAGACCAATCCGACATGGGCTGTGTTAACAGTAAAACGTCCGTCATTTAACGAATTTTAAAAACACGGATGGATAATACAAAATACTTTCTGATATTTTGACAGAAAAAAAACAAGCAAGAACAAAATTTAAACTTAGCCCGTCAATTTTTCATTTTACAATTATCTTCTCTCTCTGTGTGTGCACGCGTCCGTGTTTGTGAGAGAGAGAGCTCGCGCAGCACTGATACAACGGTAGCCTACTTTTTAATCCACAAGTAACGAACGCGCTAGTTTTCATACAAAATAAATATGTAACATAATTAGGTAGGCTACTTTAGTTATTATTAATACAATAACGTAACACATGAAGGCTATACGTTTCTCAACACTGAGAATGAATCAATAAACGCCTGTTTCTCCACTCGCGCTTATCAGTAATCCACAAATCACACGTGCTGTCACTTTTGAGAAAAATCTAATTCGAACGGGTATCAAATATCAAGCAATATATTCAAATATCTACGAGTCAAAAAACGATCAGTCAAAAATGTGTCATGAAGAGGAAAAAAACAGAAGTCGCACTGGACTGCGTTAACAATGTTACGGACGGGACAGTTGACGTGAGCGCTCTGAAAGCGCCACTAAGACTGCTTTAAAACTTTCACAGAGACCTCAAACAGAAAGCACAAAAAGCCTGTCTTTAAATTTAATTTCGTTTTGTATTAATTGTATCTTAATTTTGATAAATGTTTCATCAACCAATTGCCTGGATTGAATTAAATAAGAAGTAAATATAGTAGAAAATATTTAATCAGGACACGGAGGCGAGGGCGCGTGAACCTGGAGCGCGTCTCATCAATGAACCGAAATCTACCTGCCTCACAGACCGGAGACATATATAGAAAGCTTGAAATGTCTATTTTTAAACAGAACAATTCAAAACGAAAGAAAACAGACTGTTCTCTGCTTATGTCATCTGTATGAAATGTGTATTTATCTCAGGCACATTCACTACTGCTAAGATCGAGTCAGCATCGTCAACTTCATCTTCAACTTCACACGTCAAATGTCGGCCTGTTCACATCGGCCATATTTTGACATCGGAACGATACCGATGTGTAAAAAAATGACCATATCGGCCGATATTATATCGGCGGCCGATATATCGTGCACCACTAATTACAATTATTACAAATTGGTCCCCGTCTGTTTATGTTCCAGTGATACATGACGTCTCTCCACACCTCATAACCTACCTCTGTTTGCAGGGGTGGAAAAGCTTATATTACTTGTCACATAACATCAGATACTCGATTATTTTGTCATAATCAGACCAGTTACACTGCTGATAACTGTCCCGTTTGCATGTAAATCATTTTCACATGATTATTGCTTGCTATTAAAGACGTACTTTTATTCATAGAAATGCCCCCACATATCAGTGAACTTATAATATAAAAATGCTTTTAAAATTTAATTATTCAACACTCTTTACAGAAAAAAATATCCTACAGTTATACATAAACTGACTATTTGCAAGTAATGTATTAAAATTACCTTCCTTTCCGTCTTGCAGGATTACTTGGTCCTTTTTTTTTTTTTTAAAGCTCTACAATATCAAACTCAACAGCTCTTTTAAGAGCCAACCCTCACAAGAGCTACTAGTGAGTCGCAGCGAATATTGCCGGGATCAGCCCTTCCCAGGTAAAGTTTCTAGAATATTGAAATCGGTATTTACTCATCAAATGCTCTCTCCTGAATCGCCGCCGCTAGAGTTCTTACGAGATCAAGAAAATATGATCATATAACAGCGATTTTATCATCACTGCATTGGTTACCTATAAAGTTCCGTATTAATTATAAGGTATTGCTACTGACTTATAAAGCTCTAAACGGCTTAGCTCCAGTCTATTTAACGGATCTTCTATCGCCCCTATAATCCATCGCGCTCTTTAAGATCACTAAATTCAAGGCTTTTGGTCATACCTAGGATATCCAGAACCACCAAAGGAGGGAGAGCATTTTCACATTTGGCTCCAAAACTCTGGAATAGTCTTCCTGATACTGTTCGTTGCTCAGACTCGCTCTCCCAGTTTAAAACTAGATTAAAGTCGCATCTCTTCAGCCAGGCATTCATATAATCCTACAGTTCAAACTACAATCCGGCCTGTAGCTCATAAATGCCAGAGGAGAACTGGCCCCCGACTGAGCCTGGGTTCTCCCAAGGTTTTTTTTCTCCATTAGGTCACCTGATGGAGTTTTAGGACACCATTAGGTCACTTGATGGAGTTTTTCGGTTCCTTGCCACTGTTGCCTTTGCCTTGCTCAGTTGGGGATATTTTGGGGATATTTAATTTAATTTTATCAATCAATAAATTCCTCTTGAAACAAACATTGTTGTATTATTTTAATTTAATACTGTGAAGCTGCTTTGATACAATCTGTATTGTGAAAAGCGCTATACAAATAATAACTTATTTATAACTGTCTTAATTTATGTTTCAAGAACAATAGTAATTGCACATAGAGTAAGTCGAGACTTTCTTGTTTTACAGCAGAGAAGGAAGACCAGTCCTTATATCAACGCAAGCTAATCGAATAAGTCCTTTGTTTCGGGTGAGGAAGGAACATCTGGTGCCCAAAGAAGACAGAAAGCTGCGCGAGTCCATTGGTATGTCTTGTATTGAAACAATGCTGTAATATGTAGTACATAATTTGATGTTGACAATTTTACATTGTACAGGTTATCACTTGGTTTTTGACCAAGTGAAGCTCTTGAAACAAGTGACAGGAGAGTATGTAACTTGTCTGGAAAGTATCAGAGTCGCATTTGGCACGCGTGCCTTAGGTTGCCGACCCCTGGTCTAGCCTATAGTCTATGGTACCAATCACGTTAGTGAAGCCAGAGTAACATATACTGTAATCGGCATGGTCATGAATGCATGATCTTCATAAAAAATTATGATAGCCTAAAAAAAAACTGCTTAAAAAAAAAACTGCTTTACAACATTGGGTCTTAAAGGTGCTGTATGTAGCTTTTCTACTAAAACAAATCCTTTTTTTATTGCCTGTGTGTGAAGGGGTTGTAATATCACATTAAAATGATCCACTTTTCGGGTTTTGCTATTACCTCTGAAAGCAAGTATTCTTATGTTTATGTGAAGGTGCCGGGTCGGATTTACCGCGAAATCCAGTGACGTCACCTGCATGCGCGGAGCGCTCCCGAGCCTCTCGCCTCGTCTAGCCTACTGATTTTGCACTCAACAGCGACGACACTGCAACTTATGACATGGACTTATGACTTATGCAACTTATGACATGTCTGATAACACTAAGAAACGACCTGCTCCCAGCACAACACAGACTCCAACACAAACTCCACATATTGATAAAAAAAAACAATAAAACGTTTTTTTCTTTCTGCTGAAGCTCGTATTAAAGGCCAGACGTGAATCGGATGAACTTCGGGTGAAAAATCACGGATCAACATCGGCAGGGCGTTTGAATCATGGAGAGACCTTATCTACAAACCTAGAATGTATACATTTCCTGAAGAAAATGTGAAGTAGTGCTTGCAGTGGCAAAATTCGGCACGGTTGATAGGGTTCCATTCTTATCATGGTACGAGCATGGAGCATTAGTTCAACGTCAAGCTGATAAAAGTAGCCTATTATTGTAACGTTGCAGTGGGAGTTTACCTGAGTTTCTAGCATGTTGTGGGATGCTCTCTCTGGTGTGTTGCGTGACGCGTCTCAGTCTGGCCGGTATCCACAGTGCTCGCTCATAAATTCGAGCACGCGCAAGAGCACGCGCTTGTCAACTTATTGGTTGCAATCTGAAACATCACCGCTAGAGGCCGCTGAAAACTACATACAGCTCCTTTAAGTGGCTTGGAAATGCCACAAAAAAACCTAAAACTGTTTTTTTAAACCTAAAAGCGCCAGGTAAACTCCGAATGACACGACAGACAGCACTTTCCATCAAGTTCTCCGCATCTCCAATAGTGTAAAGGAAAGAGCCACTCGCAAATAATCTTAAGGCAATGCAAACAGTTTGTGCTGTAGTTAAAGCCCGACTCCGACAAGTCGAAAATAAGTGTGAGTTTCCAACAAATTAATCATGTAAACGACAATCTCACCAGTCACGAGAAAAAATATATATCTCAGAAAGTGCACTATTGTAACGCAAAATCTCAGTTCTTCGTACCTCAGGGCCCGTTCTTCGTACGTCGCTAACTCAGTTAGCTGGATTTGATTATTGGCGATTTGGCATGATCTGGGATTGTTTGGTTCTTCGACGCTCATCCTGGACTTGCTGTCATAGCAACAGGTGCGCAAGCTTATTTCATGTTAACAGGATTAGATCCCGGCTTCATAAGCGCTGGACTTCCCGTATCAGCTCCGCTTATGAAGCCGCAGTCTAATCCTGTTAACATGAAATAAGCCTGCTCCCGAGCAGGTTTAAGCTTGCGCACCTGGGGCCCGTTCTTCGTACGTCGCTAACTCAGTTAGCTGGATTTGATTATTGGCGATTTGGCATGATCTGGGATTGTTTGGTTCTTCGACGCTCCTCCTGGACTTGCTGTCATAGCAACAGGTGCGCAAGCTTATTTCATGTTAACAGGATTAGATCCCGGCTTCATAAGCGGAGCTGATACTGTACCAGCCATTTGGATTATAGACATACTTAATTTAATGCAGCAACAAATTATTTACAGTGTAGCAAGATGATTTAAAACTCATTTACCTGTAATTAAGGTGTTGCTGTTACTGGTCCCTGGCTTTAGGTCTAAAGTCCTATTTATACTTCTGCGTCGAACTTACGCCGTAGCTACGTCGTAGGCTGTGCTTAGCGCGCGTACCCTTTGGCGTACCCTGATGCGCACCTCTCCAAAAATGTAACAACGCGTCAATTCTACGCGGACGCAAGCGCTGTGATTGGTCTGCTAGAACCCCTCCCTCGGGTTTCACATGGTCCCTCTGCATGAGTAATTGCGCGTCAACGCGGACAACGATGCAGAAGTATAAATTAAAACCAACGCGTTGCCTACAGCGTAGAGGCTCCGGCGTAGGTCCGACGCAGAAGTATAAATAGGCCTTAAGGAAGAGCTGCCCCCAGGAATGCCCTCCACAATGGGTCGGTTCTCATTTAGCCCAAGGGCCAGCTCTTCTGCCGGGGTATAACGTGGGGGTGCAGGACCACCACCTGTTTTTTTCTGCTCCGCCTTTTCCTTGGTTGCAGATAACCATAAACAGACAAACAGACACATCATTTAAAATGTCTTTGCTAAAAGAGACTAATCAGTAGAAGTAGAAAAGATTACCAGTTTGAAGAATATTCTTGTACTTCACTTTTACTTGTTCCCATGTTCTAGTGGGTCCTGAGGTGGCTCTGACATTAAGCAATTATGAAATTATTAAAATACAAGAATATATACTGTAATAAGTGATATAACCATAACATGGAACACTTACGCATTTAATTTGTCTGTTACTTTTTGCCAGCCCTCTCGAGTCCTGGCTTTTGCACACTTTGATTCCCAGTGTTCCCTGGCGTTTTAATTATATTTTTCAAACTCTGCATACCCTTCCAGTAAAAATTCCTGCTCTGCTGCGTTGAAAAACTGAGCGCGCTCTTTGGCCATGGTGAGCAGCCAATAGCAGCGTTGCTGATCAATGTTTCTACTATCGATACATATCCCCTTTTAAACCAGAGCGTGAACGCGCAATTATCTCACTAACTCAATCCAGCTATACTAATCATATCCGGCAGGTGTGTTCGAAGAACCAAATTAGTCAGATCATGATTAGCACGATGATATCATCTTGGATGTCTCGTTTGATCTCAGATGTTTTAAGCAACGTACGAAGAACGGGCCCCAGTTGCTATGACAGCAAGTCCAGGATGAGCGTCGAAGACCCAAACAATCCAAGATCATGCCAAATCGCCAACAATCAAATCCAGCTAACTGAGTTCTTCGACGCTCATCCTGGACTTGCTGTCATAGCAACTGGGGCCCGTTCTTCGTACGTTGCTTGAAACATCCAAGATCAAATTATGAGACATCCAAGGTGATATCATCGGCCTAATCATGATCTGACTAATTCGTTTCTTCGAACACACCTGCCAGTTATGATTAGTAGAGCTGGATTGAGTTATCTGAGATAACTGCGCGTTCATGCGCTGGTTTAAAAGGGGATATGTATCGATAGTAGAAACATTGATCAGCAACGCTGCTATTGGCTGCTCACCATGGCCAAAGAGCGCGCACAGTTTTTCTCCGCAGCAGAGCAAGAGTTATTGAAGGTTATGCAGAATATGAAACCTTAATTAAAACGCCAGGGAACCAGGAGAGAGGGCTGGCAAAAAGTAGCAGACAAATGAAATGCGTAAGTGTTCCATGTTATGGTTATATCACTTATTACAGTGTATATTCTTGTATTTTAATCATTTCATAATTGCTTAATGTCAGAGCCACCTCAGTGTTCTTCAACCCTGCTCCTGGAGGACCCCCAACACTGCACGTTTTCTTTGTCTCCCTAATCAAACACACCTGATTCAACTCATCAGCTCATTAACCCATGTGATAATGAGTTGATGAATTGAATCCGGTGTGTTTGATTAGGGAGACAAAGAAAACCAGCAGTGTTGGGGGTCCTCCGGGAGCAGGGTTGAAGAACACTGCACTAGAACATGGGAACAAGTAAAAGGGAAGTACAAGAATATTCTTCAAAATGGTAATCTTTTCTACTCCTACTGTTCTTTGTCTCTTTTACAAAAGAAAAGCACCGTTAAATGTGTTTGTCTGTTTATAACAGCAACCAAGAAAAAGGCTGAGCTGAAAAAAAACAAACAGGTGGTGGTCCTGCTCCCTCACATTATACCACATTATACCCCAGCAGTAGAGCTGGCCCTGGGGTTAAATGTGAACCGACCCATTGTGGAGGGCATCCCTGGGGGCAGCTCTTCCTCAGACCAACAGCCAGGAACCAGTAGCAGCAACACCTTCATTACTGGTAAATGAGCTTTAAATGATCTTGCTACACTGTAAAATATATCTTTTTTTTTTGCCGCATTAAATTAAGTAGGCCTATATAATCCAAATGGCTGGTACAGTAATTTCAGCTGTTAAATATTGAGTAGTGATCAATTGCTTTGACTTGTGAAGGTGAAAACTGCTGAACTTAATGTAAGAATATTTTGCCATGAGTTACTGATCACATTTGTTCATATAGTGTAGTTCATTGTAATGCCATTGTGTTTCCTCTTTTGTGCAGTTTTACATAATACACCAACACTTGTACCTGTTCCCAAGAAAGTAGTGGCTGAAATATGTGCAGTAAGTGGACTTTTTCTAACTTTACATCAAAAGGGAAGAAAGTGCAACACTTTGTAATGCCCATTTGTTTCCATTGCACAGGACAGTGAAGAAACCCTCTCAGATGACTGTCCTTTGGAGGAAGTACTTGTAAGTGCATAAATAACTTTACTTCATTTATAGTAACTTGTGTACATATTATTTCTGACTGCAATATGAGTTGCAGGAGGAAAGGCCTACTGCACAAAGTGATACAGAGGTGGGCAGTGTAGTAACCTACTTGTACTTTTTATTTTTGTTGCATGAGGCTTGTGTTGACAGTTCTTTATTTTTTATTTTTTATTCTTTTTATCCAAACATGGCACAGGGTGATATCCGTATATAAACGGAATCTACAACAGAAAATTTAGTATTTTGACCTGAAAAAACAGAAAAATGAAGGGGAGAAATAGAACTTGACACCTTAAAGAAGAAAAAACTGGCACTAGAGATTGAGTTGCTTCAAAAGGAACTTCAGAGTAAGTGCTAAATACACTATTTCACACAGAGTACTATTGCTGACCTTGGATAACAATATATCTTATTGCAGGCAAAAGATGACCATCATTGGCTTTTCTTGACAAAGAATAATTGAAATAAAACTCAAGGAACTAAGCATGTTGTCTTGTCTTCTATTCATTTAATGAAGGGTTTTGTTTAAAAAAAAAAAAAAAAAAATGGTGTTCCACAATTCTGTCCCGTGCAACTCTGCCACTAGGTTGGTCCAAGTGCACTGGCTGGAGGTCATCATCAGGCTGCACGTCCTCCACCACAGGGGTCCTCTCCTTTCTGATGGTGGCACTATTGTGGAGTATGGCACATGCAACAATAATGTCACAGGCCCTGTCAGGTGCAACCCTCAGACACTGAAATCTTTCCTTTAGTTGCCCAAAGGTCATTTCAATGCGTGCCCTTGTCCTGGCTAGAGCTGCATTGAAACGGGTTTGTGGTCCGGGGTTTGGGTCAGGGAATGGCGTCATGAAATACTGCCTGCAGGTATAGCCCCTGTCACCAAGCAGGATCCCGTCGTAAGCACCTGGAAAAATGCAGTTTTGTTAGGCTCAGAATAAATGTATGTAATACAGTGAGCTTGATATTAAATATTTCCTTACCACGTTCAAATAATGTGCATAAATGTGACTCTCTGAAAATCCTGGAGTCATGCACAGAACCAGGCCATTTTGCTTCCACATTTGTGATGTAGGACATGGAGTCACACACCATCTAAGATATTTTTAATCAGTCAACTGCATACTTTTTGATTACATTACTTTTTGTATTATTTGATATATTCTGGACTCGCTTCTCCAAGGTAAATGGTGAATTGTTTGATGTCAGGCTGCATGCTCAGAAAGCGGCAGTGGATTGTGCAGCGTGAGACCACCTTCAGCGACAGGTTCTTGTCGTAAAAACGGACAAGACATGGCTGCGAAAGACTTCCCGTATCACCTCCGCTTATAAAGCCGGGATCTAATCCTGTTAACATGAAATAAGCCTGCTCCCGAGCAGGTTTAAGCTTGGGCACCTGTTGCTATGACAGCAAGTCCAGGATGAGCGTCGAAGAACCAAACAATCCAAGATCATGCCAAATCTCCAACAATCAAATCCAGCTAACTGAGTTAGCGACGTACGAAGAACGGGCCCCTGGGGCCTGTTTCAGAAAGGAGGTTCAACTGAGTTGGCTTACCCTGAGATGGGAAACTCTGAGTTCTCTTACGAGAGGTCTCTCGTACTGCGTAAGATATCTTACGCTAGGGGAAAATCCTTTTCCGCGAGATATTGAAGCCAAAAATTATCCTTAATTTTGTAATAATGCAAAACGCGTTGCAGCAGCAATGCAGACATAGGCGAGACAGCTCGCGCGCCTATTGGCTGCTCTGCGGCAACTGCAGCAGCCTATCGAGCGAGGCCTGGCGTGACGCCAGACCCAATCAGGGCACTTCGCGCCCGCTGCGTCACGTCCCGCCGAAATGGGCGTGGTCTAGGCCTATAAATATCGCTCGCAGGCAGCTATTATCTGATTTTTCATCCTTCAAGCGAAGCACACGCATCGCTGGAGCTGGATTAGAAGCCGCGCCGTCGAGAGAGAGCACCTTCAGCGGGACGAGTCACTGAAGTCGCTGGCCGCGCCGCCTTCCTGCCTTCCTGCTGCGCTTTCCGGCGCTTATATCCTTTTCTTTTATTTGCACTGTATTTCTGTGTGTGTGTGTCGCCGCCGCGACACACATTTCTAAAAGAGCTAGCGTCTTTTTAAAGATGCCTTCCTGCGGCTCGTGCAGAGCCACACTCAGCGACGGGGACCGCCACGTGATCTGCGTTTCCTGCCTGGGTGAGGAACATGCAGCTCTCGCGCTCGCTGACGGCGGATGCCCTCACTGCGAGCTGATGGCAATGGCGACTCTGAGGACTCGCCTAGCCGTCTTCACCGAGACTGCTCCCCCGCCCGCCGCGGCGTCGCGCCGTAAAAAGCGCCGTGCCCAGCGGGCCCCGGAACCCTCCCTCAGCCGCCAAAGCTCGCCGGTTCGCCCGCTTGCTTCCCCGGCTTCTTCTGTTTCGCTTCCTGACGGACAGCGGCCGCCGTCTGCCGCCGCTTCCGTTGATATCGCGGATGAGGAAGCCCTGCTGGGAGAGGATGATTCCTGCTCTATCCTGGCGTCAGGCAGTGAGGATTGGGCGGGCTCTGAGGACCCCGCACCCCCTGCCCGCACTTCGTCAGGCAAGAGAGCTTCTATTGAGACGGAACTCATGCGAGTACTCGCACAGGCCGCGGCGAGCCTCGGCCTCGAGTGGTCTTCGCCTGAGCAGCCCGCTCACAACCGGCTGGATGGATTTTTCCTGCCTGGGGAGCGCGCTTCGCCTGTGTCCAGACCGGCGCCTTTTCTTCCTGAGTTACACGAAGAAGTCGCCAAGTCCTGGAGCGCCCCCTATTCTGCTAGAGTGCGTCCTGCTGTTTCTTTGGCATTCTCCGCCGTTGACGATGCCAAGAACAGAGGATACCTCTCGCTGCCGCCGGTTGAAGAGGCGATAGCGGCCCACTTATGCCCGCCCTCCGCTGGACGGCGCGCTAAGCCGGCCCTGCCCTCTAAAGCTTGCCGCACGACGTCGAGCTTGCTCCACCGCGCTTTCTCCGCCGCCGGGCAAGCTGCGTCAGCGTTGCACACCATGGCAACGCTCCAGATCTTCCAGGCCGATCTCCTCCGTAAGCTGGATGAGGAAGGACCTGACGCGATCTGTGTGCCGGACTTAAGGAGTGCCACGGACCTCGCTCTTCGTGCTACTAAGTCCGCAGCGCAAGCCATTGGACGGACTATGGCTTCTCTCACCGTGTCTGAGAGACATCTCTGGCTGACGCTCTCGGAAATGGCCGAGTCTGAACGCACCGCGTTCCTCGACGCCCCGCTTTCCGCCACAGGCCTCTTTGGATCCTCCGTCAAAGATTTCGCGGAGAGATTCGCAGAGGTACAGAAAGCGTCTCAGGCCATGAAGCACTTCCTCCCGAAGCGCTCCAGCTCTGCAGCAGGCCGTGCGAAACCGTCTGCTCAGAGCTCACAGCCACAGCCACCGTCCACTGCCTCCACTTCACAGCGCCGCCAGGCCAGAAGCGCGAGACCGCGCTCCCGCTCATCCGGTCGCCGCCCCGCAGGACGCGGCTCGCGACCTAGGATCACGGTGAAGCCCGAGGCCCCGAAGTCGTCCTAGCACAGCTAGGAAAACGACGGTGTTCCAGTCCCGCTGCGGCCGGACTCACACCAAAGCTATTCGCTCGTCCAGTTCCAGAAAATGTGACTGTTCCAGTGTTTTCTGCAGCCAACAAGTCGGTTCTGTCACCCGCTTGCCTGCACACAAATGCCGTTTTCACGGCTACCCAGATAAATCCCCAAAAGAGTGTATTTTCTGGTGTCCCGGCCACGGCCGATGGTGTTTCGTGTGTAGTAAGAATGCCCACTGCCCAGTGCCCATCCCTACACATAAGCACAGCCTGTCACACAGGGCTCGCGCACATAAAACCGACTCAGATCGGTTGCGCTTCAAACATGGTGAACGTGCCCACTACCCAGTGCCCACTAACACCACGTTATGCATGTCTCACGGTTTCTGTAAAAACGAAACCAACGTGCACTCGCTTCACGCAAGCGAACGATGCTTTCAGTGTGATAAATGTGCCCGCTGTCCCGCGCCCACATCCACACATAGACATGACAGTTCCCACGGGAACCGCCCAGCCCTCCCCCTCGCGGTTAACCACCGTAGAGGAGTCGAGCGCGGGCAATCTGCCCGCTGTCATCAGCGCGCCCCATGCCTCAAATGTCACGAGCGACACGCTTGTGTTACAGCACACCGAAGCTTCTCCATCGCTGAGCGAGCGGAGCGCGCTTCGTATTCGACCCCTAGCTATCCATGCAGACGCATGGGCAAAGCTACCCGGGGTTTCGAAGTGGGTGCTGAACATTATAGAAAGAGGCTATTCGCTGCAGTTTCGCCGACGCCCTCGCCGCTATGTGGCGCGCGTCGAGACCACGGTAAAAACAGAAGTAGCACATCTACTTCGAGCCGAAGTGACGAAACTATTGAGCAAAGGGGCCATAGAACCTCTCTCTCAAGATCAGAGCGAGGGAGGGCTATACAGCAGATACTTCCTGGTACCGAAAAAAGACGGGGGTCTCAGACCCATACTAGATCTAAGGCAGCTGAACAAAGTGCTTGTGAAGCGACAGTTCAGGATGCTCACGACCAGGCAAATCCTTGTGCAGATTCGCCAAGGAGATTGGTTTGTGTCAATAGATCTGAAAGACGCGTATTTTCAAATACAGATAGCGTCACGTCACAGGCGATATTTGAGATTCGCCTTCGAGGGCCAGGCATATCAGTACACAGTCCTGCCGTTCGGTTTGTCCCTAGCACCCCGTACATTTACGAAGTGCATGGACGCGGCGCTCGCACCCCTCAGAATGAGAGGCATGCGAGTGCTGAACTATTTGGACGATTGGCTGATTCTAGCGCAATCTCGCGCAGTGCTCATAGAACACACGACCATTTTACTCGATCACCTCGAGGATTTGGGTCTGAGTGTCAATTGGGCGAAGAGCTCCCTGTCACCCAGTCAGAAAATATCTTTCCTGGGCACAGAACTGGACTCACTATCCATGATAGCGCGACTATCACAACAGCGCGCGGTAGACATTCGACGCACAGCGAACTCTTTTCGCTGCGGCGCGTCTGTCCCGCTCAAAAGATTTCAGAAGATGCTAGGTCTCATGGCCTCAGCATCGTCAGTGCTCCAGCTGGGTCTGCTACGCATGCGCCCGCTGCAGTTTTGGCTGAAAGCGCGAGTCCCACGCGAAGCGTGGGCACCCGGTTTGCTTCGCCTCAGGGTCAATCAGAAATGCGTTACAGCTCTGAAACCCTGGAAAGCGAACGACTGGTACCAATCAGGTGTAAGCCTGGGGACTTCCTCGAGGGTGAAAGTGGTGTCCACGGACGCGTCCACCTCGGGATGGGGAGCGCTGCTCGAGGGCAGACCGTTCTTCGGCCAGTGGTCAGAACGGGAGAAGCTCCTGCACATAAACTGCCTCGAAATGCTGGCAGTAGACAACGCGCTGACGCGTTTTTGTCCCCAAATAAAAGGTCACCACGTCTTGGTCCGTTCGGACAACATGTCTGTGGTGTCCTACATAAATCGCCAGGGCGGCATCAGATCCGAGAAACTGTACAGGCTGGCAGAACGCCTCCTAGTATGGGCTCAGTGCAACCTGCGCTCGCTCAGAGCAGCGCACGTGCCAGGGATCATGAATATAGGACCAGACAGACTGTCCAGGAACAATGTTCCGGCAGGCGAATGGTCCCTACACCCACAGACAGTCCAACTGCTGTGGAAGAAATTCGGCAGAGCGAAAGTGGACCTGTTTGCGTCTCAAGAAAACGCTCACTGTCAAGAATTTTTCTCCAAGAGCAGGAGCGCGCTGTCCCATGTGTGGCCCCGCCGCCCGCTCTATGCTTTTCCCCCCGTCTCTCTCCTGCCTCAGGTGATAGAACGGATCAGGGAAGAAGGATGCTCAGTACTGCTGGTAGCACCGTTCTGGAAAAACCAACCTTGGTTCCCAGCCGTGATGCAGTTAGCAAGTACTGCCCCGTGGCCAGTACCAGTGAGGAGAGATCTCCTCTCACAGGCCCGCGGCTCGATCTGGCATCCTCACCCGGAACTATGGTCCCTTCATGTCTGGGCCATCAACGGGTACATGTTGGACTCCCTAAAGGAGTATTAAACACGATCACGCAGGCTAGAGCTCCGTCTACAAGACGACTCTATTCTTCGAAATGGTCAGTGTTTTCGGGCTGGTGCACAGCCCGTGGTGTGTCACCCACAAACTGTGATGTGACGGAGGTGCTTTCCTTCCTACAAGAGCTGTTGGATGGGGGCAGGGCCCCCTCCACGCTCAAAGTTTATGTGGCGGCTATAGCAGCGTTCTCAGAAACAACGCTTGGTCAGTCAATAGGAAGGAACGATTTAGTCATCCGCTTCCTTAGAGGAGCTAAGAGACTGAATCCTCCCAGACCTCCCTCAGTCCCCGTATGGGACCTTTCTACGGTTCTGGAAGCCATGAAAGGTGCGCCATTTGAGCCTTTGCAGTCAATCGATTTAAAACACCTGTCTTTCAAAACAGTGTTTTTGCTGGCTCTCGCTTCAGTGAAGCGCATAGGGGATCTGCACGCGCTCTCTGTGAGCGCGGCGTGCATGGAGTTTGGGCCCAATGACTCAAAAGTTATACTCAAACCTAAGCACGGTTATGTTCCAAAATCCCTCAACACACCGTTTAGGGCGCAGATTATCTCTCTGTCAGCCCTACCGGTCCCTGATGAGGAAAGAGACGCGAGCCTCCTTTGCCCAGTCAGGGCATTACGAGCTTATGTGTCTCGCTCGTCTGTTTTCAGACAGACGGAACAGCTCTTTGTTTCGTTTAGCGGACGTTCTAAGGGACTAGCCGCGTCGAAACAGAGCCTATCCAGATGGATAGTTGATGCTATAGCGCTGGCATACGCCTCCAAGGGCATGCAGTGCCCTTTGGGTGTCAGAGCGCATTCCACGAGAGGCATGGCCTCTTCGTGGGCCTGGTCAAGTGGGATTGCCTTGCAAGATATTTGTATGGCGGCAGGCTGGGCCTCCCCGTCTACATTTATAAGGTTTTATAACCTAGAGGTTCCCGCCCTGCAGGCCAGGCTGCTGTCGGTCTAGACTACCAGTATTATCTGACCTGATGCGTTCAGCTCAGAATGCTGCGTTTGCTGAGCACAGCTCGATGTTCGACAGTTTAAAGCTGGGCAAACTGTGTAAGACCCACATTTTTTCCCATCAGTTCAGGCCGTACCCCGCCCTGTCTGTATGATGAAATTCGCGTCCCTTCGACGCTACTTTATGTGGAAAAGTGAGGCTGCACCCCTCCTTCTTCCCGGACTCTCTGTGAGTTCACTGAGTGATTGTGCACTATATGTACCCCGGGCTTTCGCCCTTGGGTCTTTGGTGTCAGATCTCAGCATGCACGGCGTTTTACATTGGGTCCCCTAGCGTAAGATATCTTACGCAGTACGAGAGACCTCTCGTAAGAGAACGTACTCGGTTACTAACGTAACCTCGGTTCTCTCTAGAAGAGGGAACGAGTACTGCGTATCTTGCCGTGCATGCACACGCTCTGGTTGCTTCGATGATGAAAAACCAGATAATAGCTGCCTGCGAGCGATATTTATAGGCCTAGACCACGCCCATTTCGGCGGGACGTGACGCAGCGGGCGCGAAGTGCCCTGATTGGGTCTGGCGTCACGCCAGGCCTCGCTCGATAGGCTGCTGCAGTTGCCGCAGAGCAGCCAATAGGCGCGCGAGCTGTCTCGCCTATGTCTGCATTGCTGCTGCAACGCGTTTTGCATTATTACAAAATTAAGGATAATTTTTGGCTTCAATATCTCGCGGAAAAGGATTTTCCCCTAGCGTAAGATATCTTACGCAGTACTCGTTCCCTCTTCTAGAGAGAACCGAGGTTACGTTAGTAACCGAGTACGTTTTCGGTTACAGAACAGCGGAAATTAGTTAGTTCAATCAACTCTGAGTTGACTGACTCTGAGTTAAGCGCGTGCACCACCACTATAAAAAGCCATTATCAATGGAGTGCAGATATTATGAGTCACCATGGTAACAGCGCCAGACAAAAAGAGGTCTGCATATTTCTCACCAGCTTCTGCAAGCGTAAGAAGACATATTATTATTTTTTAAATATCGGCTGCAGCAGCGAAGGACAACTAGAGTTAGCTAGGGAGAAAATAGTTGCTCGAGTCAATGCGTATGTTTACATTTTAATTAGTTATACAGTGTTGGGTGTAATTAATTACCAAGTCATCTAAATACTGTCATTTAATTAAAGGGATTACTCTTAATTCTTCTGTAATTTGAAGTAAAATCTGATGTAATTGCATTAGACTATAGAACAATTCTGTATATTTAACATACATTTTTAAAAGGTATATTTTTTATGTAACCTTCTCCCTCTACACACTTTGGTCAATTCAAGAATAATCCATGCAATTGTATATTGTTTATTTGAAAGCATTAAAAGTGCAGTTTCTTGTCTCTCCTTGTATTGTTCAAGTGGTTGAGGTTGATATGGGATTTATTAATAAGTAGACCAATACTTTCTAAAGATAGTCATTATTACATGAATCTAATTACACGGTTGAAGATGTCATTTGTAGTTAGTAATTAATAACTATTTTAGAGTAACTTACCCAACTGTTATAATATCAGAGGTGAAACTGGAAGAACAGTATGTTATTCAACCTAATTTTAATTTTCATGGGTGCAATCCTGCAGGTATTAAAAGAACATGGCAGCAGCTGAAAATTAAATATAAGAACATAATTCAATCAGGTAAGGTTTGAGCATATCATGGGTGTAGGCTACCTGAATTTACAAATATTTGACATATTAAATAACTAAATAGCATCCCAGTGTCTAGCAGTGCAGCAGCATTTTTGGCTGGGGGAATTCCTGGAGGGACTTCAGAGCCAGTCACTCCCGAAGATCCAAGGGCCTTCATAAAATGTAAGAGGTTTACATATGTGTTATTTCTTATATAGGCTATTTTTGATATTTCCATTTATTTTACTTTGGGTTGGGTTTTTTGTTGGTCCCAACAGATTCCGATGGTAATATCTGTCTTTTGGAGCCTCCTGTCCCAACAAAACCTGCAGGCAGTTGTAAGTAGCCTACTCAATACACCAGAAATGATGACAAATAGTGTTATAAAGTGTACTCATCTTCACAGGACGATGGGGATAATGTTATGTGTCACATCAAACAATCTACACATTCAGATTTTTTCACATTTTTATGTGGAGTAGAATCTAAGTTTAAAGCTAAGTATAAATGGGTAGTCTTATCTCTCCCCCCGCCCCCAAAGTGGAAGAACAGCAGGAGGACGGTCCATCAACTTCTGTTGCACAGATGAACAGAGTTCAGTGATTTTCAGTAAATGCCACAGTTTAATTCTGTAGAATTTGTTTAGAACTACATTATGTAACTCTAATCTACTACTGTATATTCAGTTGCCAGTTAAGGAGTTAATAGACTTCATCTTATTGAAAAAAAAAAAAAAAAAAAAAAAAAAGGAAAAATAGCAATATTGTATTTATTAATTAAAGATTAATTTTATTAATAAAAATGTACTGAAAGAATGAATGAGGTGTTTAAACACCACTTCCTCTTTAAAAAAGGGGAGGAGACCGAAAGAAACTCTGGGTTTACCGAAGAAAACCTGCTCCCGGCCAGGTTAGGTTCACAGAGTAAGTTACCATGGTAACTGACTCTGAGTATAAGTTACCTCTCTTTCAGAAACGGGCTTGACTTACTCTGCTTTCTCAGGTTTAACATACCTCCCATCAGGGCCGCGGGAAGTGGGGGTGCTGGGGGTGCTGCAGCACCCCCTGTTTTCACAGAATTGTAAATGCAACGCATATGTTTGTTCATTAAAATGTATAATTTTTGTAATAAACCATTTGTAATAAACACTTTAAGTGGGCTATTTAAAAATTGTTATTTATATGTTAAATTATCTTTTTAAAACATAAGCGCAGAGTGTTACGTAATATTGTGTGTGTGTGTGTGTGTATGTGTCGAAAGAATTTGCCCGCAGCTGCTCAAAAAAAAAAAAAAAAAAAAAAAAAAAAACGTCAAAAACCCCACTGTCAGTGTTTTGTAAGGAACAGGCAAATAGGCCTATGTAAAATATAGCAGGAGACATTTTAATTGTTTACTAATAAAACAGTTATTTTTTATGTCAGTGTCGGCTAGACAGATGAAGTTGACGACTCGCGATCTTCGCAGCGCCAGAGAGAAATGCACATTTCATACGAATTACATAAGCAGCGCAGTCTGTTTTCTTTCGTTTTGAATTGTTCTGCTTAAAAGTAGACATTTCAAGCTATCTATATGTCTCAGGTCTGTGAGGCAATAGGCTACCTTATAGGCCTACCTACGCTGAGTTTCATTTATGAGACGAGCATTTATTATATTATTTTCTATTTTCTAATAGCCTATATTTAGGCTACTTCTTATTAAATCCTGACAATTTGTTGATGAAACATCGATTAAAATTAAGATACAATTAAAACAAAACGAAATTAAATTTAAAGACAGGCTTTGTGCTTTCAGTTTGAGGTCTCTGTGAAAGTTTTAAAACATTATTTTAGTGCCGCTTTAGAGCGCTCACGTCCGTAACGGAGAACTGTCTGTAACATTTTTTTATTTATTTTTTGTGAAATAAATTTCTAAAAAAATGCGACTTAGTCCAGTGCGACTTAGGCTATAGATGTTTTTTTCTTCCCCGTGGCGCATTTTGTGACTGATATGCGACTCCGGAGCAATGAAAATAAAAGGGACTCCGGAATAAAAGCAGAATCAATAAAAGTAAAAAATGTGATGTGCAGTCAGGTTTGAGTGTGTGCGCGTTTTTTGAGGAGTTTTATAGTCTTGATATTGTTTCTTATTCAAAAGTGGTGACGCGACGCGACTGATTTATTATGAGTGTTGGAAACAGTTCTGCTGCCTAATATATTTGATGAATAAAAGGTTAAAAAGAACTGCATTTATAAAAAAATATATATAATTTCTAATAATATAAATCTTCTTTACTATCACTTTTTTTTAAATCAATTTAACACATCCTTGCTGAATAAAAGTACTGATTTATTTAAAAAAAAATAAAAAAAATACTGACCTCAAATTACTGACCAGTAGTGTATATTGTTGTTACAAAAGATTTCTATTTTTAAAAAAATTGCTTTTTTTTTTCTTTTTTTTTCTTTTTTTTTTTTATTCATCAAAGTATCCTAAAAAAAGTATCACAGGTTATGAAAACATATTAAGCAGCAGAACTGTTTCCAACTTTGATAATGAATCATCATATTATAATTATTTCTAAAGGATCATGTGATAGACTGGAGTAATGATCCTGAAAATTCAGCTTTGCATCACAGAAATAAATGATCATTTAAACCAATTATTTTACATTGTAAAAATATATCACAATATTACTTTTTTTTCTGTATTTTTGATCAAATAAATGCAGGCTTGATGAGCAGAGGAAACTTCTTTCAAAAACATTAAAAATACTAATACTTATACTTGCCCTGTAATACATGTATTCTTTGTTTTAGATGTTATTAACTTAAATTCTTATGAATAATAAAAATGTTGTAATGTCTATTTGTTATTTATGGCCTGTACGCCTCATTATTGATCTGAGCTTCTACATCTTGAATTCGAATAACATTCGATAAAACATAATTGCTGGATTATTTTGACTATAATAAATAAGCAGATGAAACATAGTAGGCCTATACACTGTTTATCACAGATTACTTTGGACCAAAGTTACCATATTATAATTAATTATTATATAGTTCTATTCATTCATTTTATTTAAATTAGCACTGGTTAAAATGTATAAAGCATGAACAAGATATGAAACAATATTTATTAATAATACACAGTTTAAATATCACAAATATCAAATTGTATTTTCATTTGCGTCCTATGCTGGCTAATTACGACGTTTAACCTGTTATCATAATGAAATTCATGCATTTATTTATTTGTCATTTAAACTGATGCAAACAGGGAAAGAGAGTAGAAAACACTTATTATCCTGTCGCCCCCTCTAGTGGACAGCATTAAGTATTACGGCCTTCATTGCTCAGATAACTCAAGTCGATGGATTTTTTGGGAAAGTCTGACCAGTTAGAAGCAAGTTAGACCAGTCTGAGGGTCTGAGCTGAGTTTGGTGAAGCATCAAAGTTCTAGGCGGAGTCAATTTCTCATAATAATAATAACAATTAATCCCAAACCTGGTAATTTTGTCAGTATTTAATTTACGTTCACTGATTCTGGCTTCTCTCTTTTCTGTCTCTTTCTTTTCATGTGAACTGAGTAGGCTACACATGCTTAAATTCAAAAAATATAAACTTTATTTCTATTCAAAATGATGTATAGCCCATAGGCTATATGTCACACACGCCTACCTGCTTTTTGATGTAAATAAAAGACTAGAGTGGTAAATGTTACGGACATATTATCATGGTACAGTTCAGCCTATTATTGATTTTTATTTCCACTTCCCTTTTATCCAAAGAGACGGAACTATTTGCACTGTATTTATCAATGGGAAATATGCTAATATAATCTGTCATATACTGTGGCTCACATTAATGGGGTTGCTTGCAAGTCGCAGCAGCACGAATTACGTGACCAGCAACATATTTCTAAATCAAATAGTGTGTGTAGTTAACAGTGAGTGGTGGTTTCAGACATTATTTCATTAAAGGGCATTTGTCAGTGCCGCACTCGTAGCCTACTGACTCTTATTCTGCCTGACAGAAAGAAAAGCTCACAGCTTACTGAAGGCGGAGCGGTTTGACCAATCAGATGAAAGGGGCGTTTCAGCGCCGCCCACGTGTGCAAATGAAATATCGAACCCATAAACCGACTTGTAAACGAAAAATGACAAATCTAGCCAAAATCTAGCCAAAAAAACGAATAAACGAGCTGGTTTTCATTTCTCCTTATTCCATTCTAAACAGGAAATGAAATGATCAAAAAGTGCACGGACCCTATGACTTAGCACGACGGTGTAATAAGTTTATATACACTAGATGTCGCCTTGGCTACGGCAGTTTGGAATATTCTGGGCTCATCTGATTTTTTTGTACATAGCATAACCTACTTTGTTATGATTTTAGTATCATAATGATTAATAAATGCACGCACAATTATCATGAACTTGATTTGAACAAATGCCTATCAACTTGTGTGTGCAAAATTCAGAATTAAATGAATGTGCAGCAATTTGTACAAATAGAGAGTCTGTAGGCCTATACTGTTGTAGCCATTAAATAAGCGCATTTATTTTCATATTTGTTAAAATGTTATAATGTTATTTTTTTCCCCATGTATGTTGATTTATGAAAAGTGAACAGCACGAGTAAAAGTGAATTTCGTTTTGTATAAATTGTATCTTAATTTTAATACATTTTTCATCAGCCTGTATTTAATAAATAAGATCAATAAGATTTAATAAATAATAATAAAAAAATGATAATCTTGCATTGCACGTTAACTGGAGCGCATCTCATCCTAACTTAACGAAACTCATTGTATGCCTCACACACACAGACATGAGAAATACATCAAATACACAAAGCTTGAAATGTCTTTAAACGAAATAATTCAAAACGAAAAGAAAAAGGCTACTCTCTGATTATGTAATCCATTATGTGCATTTCTCTCTATAGGCGCGTTCACTATACGGCGATCGTCAACTTCGTCTTTGCAGCCGAGTCGACACTGTCAGAAAACACTAGATTATTAATAAAAATCAATGCACGCGTCACCGGATTTACAAATGCACATCTTGCTTGTTGCACCCACACATATTATGTCGAAATAACGAGATATTATGTTGAAATAACATTATTAATAATAATACATATTTTATAATATTTGATTGAATGCTGAATGTTGCGCTTGTTCAGTTAATAAAATGAAAACTTTAATTGTGATCATTAAAATAATTGAATATGAAATATTTAGTGGCCAAGTTTTGCTAATTAATTTATTTATATATGTAAGGCATTCGTTCCAATCAACTGCCGCAGCCAAGGCCACGTCTAGTGCAGAGCCATATAGAGAAAAGAGTTGCGACACTTCCATAGACCTTCGTTGTAATCAATGGCGGCGCTCGTAACCGCCTACTTCCGGGATT
This sequence comes from Leuciscus leuciscus, assembly GCF_965113295.1. Taxonomy (NCBI): domain Eukaryota; kingdom Metazoa; phylum Chordata; class Actinopteri; order Cypriniformes; family Leuciscidae; genus Leuciscus; species Leuciscus leuciscus. The sequence continues at coordinate 150,649 of NW_028118555.1, forward strand.
TGAAGATCGGAATAGTTCTAAACACTGTCATTTGGCCGTTGGACCCCATTCACTTACATTGCTCCGCGTCGAGTTGTTCCAGAGGTAAAGTTGCTGAAATATCGACCTCTTTTGAATTGTCAACTGTCTAAATTGTATCAGAGGCCCTTTGCGATGCTTATACTGGTCTTTATTTGTATATGCACAGCGTAATTATTTATATTTTATCTTGGTTGTTTCAACCAATTTTCAAGCACTGCATGCTAACTAGTTAGCTAGCGCAACTTCGTCAGCTGTGACAGTAACAGTTAAGAGTTCGGTAATGAATCGCTACCACCTTTATACCACCTTTATAGCAACTTTGATTTTATTTTTTTATTTTTTTAGGATTTAACTTTTCATTATGTGACGTGATGTTGACTGAGTTTGAGTGGTGAATGCTGCAGGTCGACTTGTTCCAGAGGTAACGTTTCTGAAATATCTCTTTTGAATTGTCAACTGCCTAACGTTATGTATCACATGCTCTTTGTGATGCTTATACTGGTCTTCATTTGTAGTTTGTAGCGTAGTTTATTTATATTTTATGTTGGTTGTTTCAACCAATTTTCAAGCACTTCCTGCTAGCAAGTTAGCTAGCTTGACTTCGTCAGCTGTGACAGTAACAGTTCGGTAATGAATCGCTACCACCTTTATAGCAACTTTGATTTGGTTGAATTTTTGGGATATAACGTTACTAACTTTTCATTATTTATGTGACCTGTTGGCTGTACATAATTTGTATCAGAGCCCGTCTCAGATAACGTTACTCATTTACTGTGAGGAAACTTTTTATTGTAATATCCAATAGTTTAATGATTGTTCTTTAAAATTATTAGTAGTCTTATAACAAACAGTAGACTACTAGACAGCCTACTCTACAGCAGTGAATATAGAATGAGCCTAAAACATGGTCATGCATTCAAAATATAAAAAAAAAAAATTAAAACAAGAATTTTTTTAACAAAATAAACACTTTTTTTCAGCCTCATGTTAACAAAGGCTGCTGTGGTGGTGGTAGCTGACGATGGTGACAGCGGCTCCTGTTGGAGGTGAACGGCAGCTGGCGATGGTGGCTAATTATGTCTGCTGCTAGCAGTTGGTGCTGGTTGCTGCTGCTGCTGCTTGTCGGAGTGACAGCTGGCGGCAGCTGTTGAAATAAGTGGAGGCTGCTGCTGCTGGTGACTGGTACTGGCAACGGCTGCAGGTGATGACTGCTGAAAGAATAGGAGGTTGGAGGCTGCTGATGGTGGACTGGGAATGGACATGCCAATTACATCCATGGCAACGAGTAAGGTACTTGGCAGTTGCCTAGTTGTTATGACCTTCGGTGAAGAAATCTGTTTGGTCTTCTTTGCTTTCTTACTCTGACTCTTGCTGCCAAGATAACCTTTATATTTTTCCTTCCTCTCAGCCCTGATCCACTTTGATGCAATCCTTAACCTCAGCCTGATGTATGTGGAGATGATTTTTTTCTTCAGGTCATGGCATGAGGGAAGGTTGCTGTCCAGTAACATGGCCTCCTGTTCCAGTTGTGCCACTGCATTTGAAGACTCCATGAGGGAGTCACTCGTCTTCACTCGGAACAGCTGCTCCACGTTCTGAATGAGAGTAAAAACTTCCTCAGATGGACGGTAAAGTGCACCCCTTTTAAATTCTTTCAATTCCAGCAGAACAGCGCTTTCATTTTCACCACTGATGACATTTTGTACTAGTGTACACTGACATTTGTCACAAAGTGAGAAGCTGATGACTCTTTTCACAATGTATCCAGCCAGGTGGTATAGCACACAGGACTCTGTTTTGGTGATGTCAGGTGGTGTTGTCAGGTCCACCAGCTGCTCCACTCTTAGAACATCAGGAGGACAGCAGCTGCTATTCTGCGTGTCCAGGAAGTCGGCCAAGTGGTCCGAACCATCCTCCAGATAACTGCCAGTATGTACTGGTGATAGGAACTGGCCCACGGTGACAGCGCGCAGTGCATATTGGAACTCTACAGGTGTTGGGACAGAGTTCCTCACACGAATGGATGAAAACGTGTTTTCCAGGCAATCCTGGGTGAAGCGGCTTGTGAGCACAAATTTGTGCCCTTTACTCAACATGTCATGTTGGACCTCCAGGATTGTGGTTGTGGCCATCACCAGTCCTGTCTGAACTGGTTTCCAGCTGCCCTTGGGACCGATCTTCAGGCCCCGAAACAGATGAATGGAGTCGCGGAGGAAGCTGATGGCCTTATTATACTCCTCCATCTTAAAATGACTTAGGGCAGTAACAGCATTGCGTGATGACATGAGGTCAAACCAGTGGTCCACCTTCTCCAAAAACCATGAAGTGGTAAGGTAGGATTTTGGTCTATGCTCCTCTGCCACCATATACCTTAGAGCAGCACTAGTTGACTTGCTAAACACATGCATTGCTGAACTGACCTTCATCTTTTCAAAATGGCTAGGCTCCAGGATACCTCTAGACAACTTGGGTGCCAGCTTTAGGGCCATGCCCTCTTGGTACGATACCAGATCTTTCAGAGGGCCAACAGACACCTGACTGGACGGCAGCTTCTCCTTGTCCACCACATCTTGTGGTATGGTGATGACGTGACCATTGACTAAGGCACTCTTCAAGTTCTTTACCACGTGTGGCACGTCAGGCATGAAGTAGAGGCGCTGGTGTGGCTCCACAGGATGTACTATCCACGGCTTGGTATAGGTCACCCCAAAAGACTTCCACATTGCCCTATTGGGGCTCCCCATGTCAGTGGTGATGTTTACCACATGAAGCCCTATTGACGCCGCTGCTTCCAAGATGCTGAGTATTATGGGCTTGTACACTGCGCCATCAGTAGAATTACCGCTGTAATGGTAAGCCACAACCTGTTTCCACCGTGTGGTTGCACCAGCCAGCATGAACACTAAGGCATGAGTGGCCTGGCCTTTGTGGCCAGGTAATGTTGTGTTCCCAAACAGCCTCCCTGTTCCCAGATGCAGCTCAACGCTAGGGGTGATGGTCATTTCATCCAGGGTGAGCACACATTTCTTCTCCATTTCGTTCATGCCGTCTGCCTTCAGCCTCAGCATATCAAACACCTCCCGCAACACTCCTGGCTCCAGTTTAACATGCTGCATCCTCCTCTGAATGGTCCTGATGTCAGGCAGAGGCATATTCATGCCTTGGAGGGTTTTATATCCTGTAGTGCCACAGCAGAACCTAATTCTGATTGCTTTTTTCACAGTTTCTTTCCCCCACCTTATTCCCTGTTTTTTTGAATGCCCAAGTGCTCTAATTTGGTCTGTGTTGAAGATCGTTTTAAACTTTTGATTGATCAAATTTTGTTTTGTTTTTAATGCCAAATTAATCCGTTTCTGTTTTACCAGAGCCCTCTCTGCTCTCCTTCTGAGTAATCTCTCCATTCTCAGTTGCCTCATTAGATCCTCCATGTGAGCCCGATCATAACTGACCCTTGGCAGTCTGGACCCTGGAGCACCTGACCCTGGCAAACTGGCCTCTTCAATGCTGACCTCTGACTGACTGGCCCCTGTAAGTATGTTGACATTGGTTTCTCTCTCTCTGTCTGTTATGTCCCTTTCATTCCCTTGGATCTCCACCTCAATTTCTCCCTCAATCTCTGTAACAATAATAAGGTATTCTTGCTGTTATATGTATATGCTGCCTTCAGATTTGCACCTAGGGATGGGACAATTACCAGTTTCACTATTAACCATGATAAAACCATCACCCATTGTTGAATAGGGGTGTCGAAATGAATAGTTTTTATGATGCATTGCGATGCAGATGACTTTTCTGACGTCATTTGACACGTACGTGCTTTCTTGCAGTAACATACAATGGCAGAGGGAAGGGAGACGCGAGTGAGAGTGATAAAAATGCTCCAACTACTTTAAAAGCCTACATCTGGGCACATTTTGGCTTTGATGAACAACCTGGTAAGCTAAGCATGAACTGTACTCTCATGTCACGCACAAATAAAGTATGCATTAACTTGATAAGCCACGTTAGCAGTTTTCGCCACGTTAGCCGTTAAAGCCTGGCAGAGTCTGACTGCTTTAAGCGGATGAGCTCCAACGTCACCCGATCCGCAAATCATTCACCCGACCCACCCTAATAATTTTCTCTGATTTAAGTATCCGCACCCGATGGTCAAATTACAATTATTCTGTGTTGTTACACGTGATTATAAATGGATGATAGTCACCTTCCAGAGCGGACTGGATTAATCTTTAATGGTTACATAATACACTGATTAATGAGTTCTGTTTTTAAATGAAAATTTCTTTAAATTTTTTTTTATATTTGACAGATTTTCCTTTTCTTAATGGCATAAACAAGATTTACTCCCTTGAAACTTAAACTGGAATGTCACTGTTTCTGTCCCTGCAACTTCCTGAACTGGCACGCACACATCACTGTTGAAGTACAATTTATCCATTTTGTACAGCGTACAAAACAATCATCCAGACAAGAATAATTGCAGCAATATTATCAAACTATAATGCGTTGCTATTGACGACGGTCATAAGGAAGGAAATGCCACAGAATTTAATATTTCTTTAAATTAAGTGCATATTTGCTTGTTTTATTAGTTGTTTGTTGATTTTTAAATAAAAAAAACTTGCTGAAATGTTTTCAGTGTGAGCATGAACTCTTTTTACACTTTCATGTCGTTACAACAAAACCGTGATATTGATAATCATGATATTTTTGGTCACAATAATCATGATATTGATATTTTTGGTCACAATAATTATGATATTAAATTTTCATACTGTCCCATCCCTATTTGCACCTATTGTCATTTAAGGGTACACTACACTCCTATAGTGACATCATTTAAGTTAATCTATTGCCACTGGTAAAGTTTGAAAAGATCTGTAGATCATCTACTGTTTTGAAGCTGTATGTAATCTGAAGGTTGCATTATCAGTGTAGTCTATCCTTAAATTATATAACATGGGAAACATTGTTAGCTGCGTATATCATACCGATGTTTAATGTGCCATAGGTGTGGTCATTATTTCTGCCATTAACAGCTTGAGGAATACTCCTTGCTGTGGCTTTCCTCCTTTTCCCTGGAGCACCTGACCCTGGCAAACTGGCCTCTTCAATGCTGACCTCTGACTGACTGGCCCCTGTAAGTATGTTGACATTGGTTTCTCTCTCTCTGTCTGTTATGTCCCTTTCATTCCCTTGGATCTCTGCTTCAATTTCTCCCTCAATCTCTGTAACAATAACAAGGTATTATTGATGTTATATGTATATGCTGCCTTCAGATTTGCACCTATTGTCATTTAAGGGTACACTACACTCCTATAGTGACATTAATCTAAATGAATATATTGCCAATGGTAAAGTATGAAGAAATCTGTAGATTATCTATATGTGGTGTATGAATCTTCTGGAAAATCCCTGAACTGTTTTGAAGCTGTATGTACTAATCTGAAGGGTGCATTATGAGTGTAGTCTATTCTTGAATTATATAACATGGGAAACATTGTTAGCTGCATATTTCATACCAATGTTTGATGTATCATAATAGGTGTGGTCATTATTCCTGACATTAACAGCTGGAGGCATTCTTCTTGACATGGCTTTCCTCCTTTTCGGCTTAGGCCGATGTATAAATACTGTTGGCACAGCATCTGGCCTCAACCTCAAATTTCCTCCTGATTTGTTGGCAATAAATTGGTCATCTTCAAAGTGTACCTGTAGGTAGGCTTAAAAAATCAGTTTCAACTGCACACTTTAAATGTTATTGAAGAGTAATAATTTTCTGCACTCGGAAATATGATGCCCTTTAAATTGTCATGTCACCTCTGTGAACATTACTTACATGACACAGTTTTCTGCTGTTGTTGTTGTCTTGTGTCACACACAGGTTTTGTCTTTTAACCATTGCCATCCACCTCTTCCTTCGCTCTATGTCCTTAGGGAAGCCATACATATGGAATCCCTTATTGGATTGATTAGAGCATCCAAATGCTGCACATCCAACCATGGTATGACCACTGATCTATTAAAATGTCAGGTGTTACCAATAGCCATCAGAACTCAGACATCATTGAAAATCACAGAGAGCGGGTGACAACTTCTCCCCAACCACTAATGTCCCTCTGACTTGGATTAGGTAAGAGGTCAGAGTATATGATCAAACCAGGATCCTCCTCTCTTGCTCTTCATGATGTTTTGAGGTCGCTTAGCCTGTTATAATGATTGCTGTTGTAGTAATGACACATGGTACAGTATGTTTGTGATGTTTCGAATATGTTGTTGACTGGGTTGTCCCAGGTATATAGCGCTACTTACTAAGTCCTCTTTTGAGTCTGCTTTTAACTGTATTCTCTCCCCTTATTGACCATTGTCCCCATTCTTACTGCTGTATAGGGCCCAGGAAAGCAGATGAGACAGAGGATGTCCCTTTCACAAAGGAACCCTTGTTGTTGTTTTTTTGTATTGATTTTTAAATGGTTAGGTTCTGGGATGCTCTAGAGTTCTGTAAATAGTAATTTTTATTTTTTGTAAATAGTTGTACAACTTAAAATGTTTGATAAATAAATGTCTTTCTCCTGACATAAGGGGACTATTTTTATTTTATTTCATGTATTGTTTTGTTGTGTAACACCCTCACTTCACCCTATTTTCTCTCCTTTTCTGTTCTGAGTTGCTCTATTAGATCCATATGGCCCCTGGCAGTCTGATCGCTGGATCACTCACCTCCCCCTGGCAAAGTGGGCTCTTCATTTTTATTTTTGAAAAATCTGTTTTTGTTGCCCTTGTTTTCAACAGCTGTTTCTTTAAATAGTTTTAATATTCATCATTTCAGACTCCCTCTCAGAAAGTTAAATACTTTTAATAATTTGAAACTCCATGTTTGCATCTGCCTTCAGCCTCAGCATATCAAACACCTCCCGCAACACTCCTGGCTCCAGTTTAACATGCTGCATCCTCCTCTGAATGGTCCTGATGTCAGGCAGAGGCATATTCATGGCTTGGAGGGTTTTATATCATGTAGTGCCACAATAGAACTATATTTGCATTTTTCTTGTTCACTCACACAAGCACGCATTTTTGTTGTTTGTCATTGTTTAATAAAAAAAAAAAATTATTTGAAAACCTTCATTTGTATCAGCCATGCTTAATTTATGTCACAAGTGCTGTATTGTAACAGACGTTTAAATGATTTATTAGTTAATTGCTTAAGTTACTTTGAGTTACAGCTATACCCTTACTCTTAGAAAAATCTTCACTCTACACTTAGCCTACTTATAAATCCAAACATAAAGCGTAAATTTGTTTTTAATCTGTTAAAGTTTTGATAATGTGTATGGCTTAATCATAAAATTATATTCTTAGTCTTAACATGGTCATGTTTTACATTTGTGGTTCTGGGGTGGTCTCTTTCATCAGAAGAAATGAGCTAGCTTCTGTGACTTCAGAACGGACCGTCACGGCAAACCTCTGCGTGATCACGAAGGTAGGCTAATGGCTGGATCGGAATTTATATCAAAATCATGAGAATCAATAGCCTAATACAGGCCAGTTGTGCTAAATCATGAGACGTTTATTATCAGATTAATGATATGCCAAAGTTAAGTTGGAGCCGCTACAGCCAGTGCTATTACCCATGCGAACATGGACACTAAGCTTTTCCCTCCAAAAATATAACCTAAAACTTCTAAATAATGCAGTATTTTCGTTGTCACCCTGCCTCTCCAAATGCAAAACTGGCATTAAAAAAATGCAATACCAGCTGAAAAAGTACTTGGGTGTGTGTTTTATTTCATATTACCGTTCAATAATGCAGTCGCTGCTGTCTGTCCCATAGAATAACATGACAGCCAGCGTATGTTTTAGAACTATTGGGGCTTACATGAACCACGTGACAGCCATAGCGGCGACATCAAAGAGTGTCGCAACTCTTTCTCTCTATGGCTCTGGTCTAGTGTATATATCTATGACTTGGCACTTCTGGGTAAAGATGCAATCAGTCAAATGAAATCCAATAAACGTATAAATAAATATTCCAAATGAAAAAGCGATGGGAAATGTCGTCCAATTTTCTAATACTATTATTTGATGACAACAATACATTTGTAAAAGAAAATCCAGCCATTTCTGTTTTTTTAAAGAAAAAAACCAAGCTGCACCCTTTTTTAAATGTCATCTTTGATTCCGAAAGAGAATAATGAACGGGGCGATGTGCAGATTGTAAATCTTAAAAAATGATTGAATGATTTTCTTGTGTCATTATGATGAAGAAACAAGTCCAAAAAAAAAAAAAAAGTCCAAAAAAACCATTTGTGGAAGGCATCCGATGAGTGTCAACCCGGCCAGATCAGCAAGTGCATCAAGGCAACCACGATTAGCCGGTGCACCAGCCAGCAAAGTGATTCAATGGTTCATAGGTGTAGCTCGCAGCCTCATCGCCCTACCCTCCACATCCTAAAGAGTGTACAGGCGGTTATTTATATAGGGCAGATAAGACCTGTGTTTCTCTTCGACGGTAACTGTAAATTGAATTGAAGCTGCGATTTTTGAAGTTGGATATACTCGCGCGGGCAAATACAGATGTGTTAAACACGATAAGAACACAAATTCTACCTTTATTCGTTAATACAGTCGGTATTTCCCACAATGATTCTGCTTTGCTATTGGCCCACGTCACGATCAGTAAGCGCTGCTATTGGCGGTCACGATTATTAAGTACGAAAATGCAAATTCTGTCAGTAATTCCTCACCCTCATGTTGTTCCAACCCCTTCGTTCATCTTCGGAACACAAATTAAGATATTTTTGATTAAATGACTAAATTGGACTATATTAAGGATGTGTTTAATGAACTTTTCTGGGCCAGCAAGTTTCAAACCCTTAGAAGCCTGAAGAAGTCTCGTTCCGAACACATCGCGATATTTGGCATCAGTTCACGTGTGTCAGATGTTGGTAAGTAGTAAATACGCTGTCCGAATAATGTGTGATATATATTGTATTTTCTGTTTGTCGATATTAATCAGATTAGCTCACGTTCAGTCACGGCATTATATCTGTCATCTCCACTGAGGCTTTGCGTTTTATTGCTTTCTAATTCAAAACAGGGTGATTAAGTTACACTGCCTGTGAGCATAGGCCTAAAGACCTTAAATCAGTTAATCATATTCATATCAGATTAAAAGTAGTACAATTAGTTCCAAAGTTGTATTTGTAGTAGAAGCACAGTACAAACAACACTTACCATGCTTTTACCACATTAACATTAGTTTTACTGTGGTAAGTGTAGTAAAAAGACAGTAATCACAAAACTTACCATGCTTTTACCACACTATTGGTAGTTTTAATGTGATACTTATTGTAAATGCACATTAACCACAACGCTTACCATGCTTTTACCACAGGAATGATGTAAAACAACATAATGATATTTTATTTTCTCTTTTTTCAGCTGAAAAGACCAAAAGGACCTTTCGGACTATTATTGTTTGAGGACAAGTAAACGGAGGAGACAGACAGCTGCAAAGGCAAATATTCGCAATGGTATATACATGTGTTGGTTCGAACCCTAAATCAAACATTTTATCAAGCATTTGTTGTTTCTTAAACCTTTTCTCGCAAAACCCATAGCCCAATCAGTACGAAGATAGTCTGAAAGTCTTAATAATTCACAAGATTGAACAAGTTGTCAAATTCGTATACGATACTCGTACATATTTGTATACTCGTACACACACTGTCAGAAAGTTGATATTAATTGCATTGTATTGATTACAATTAGTGATGCACCGATGTGAAAATTGAGGCCGATACCGATAACCGATATTAATATTGCTGTTATGGCCGATACCGATATTTGCCGATGTCGATATCTCTGTATAGAAAACAAATTTGAATGATTATCAAATAAAGAGCTATTTTCCAAAACACTTTTTTTTTACTTTAGAAATGACTGATATTGGGCACCTTTACCTGTGTGCAAAATATGTCACATACGACACACATGCATTATACTGCATTGCATATACAGTAATGTGTGCTGGTCAACTTGTCTAAAATTAAGAAACCCTTAGAAAACAGAAAAAAAACCACACAAAAAACAGGAACATTGTGTAAAATTAAGATAGGCTACTTTATTTATTATTCCAATATCCAAATATCGAGGGCTTGGAACCAGAGGGGCGTAAGTGGCATTTGACAAACTTTACAGGAGAGCCAAAACAAAATTTTGACCACACTTCAATCAACTGTATTTATTAACCTTCAACCACAACATTGCAACCACATACATACTTATATGAGTAAGTTCTTAAAGGAGAAGTTCACTTTTGAAAAAACTTTTGCTGATAATTTACTCACCCCCATGTCATCCAAGATGTCCATGTCTTTCTTTCTTCAGTCGAAAAGAAATTAAGGTTTTTGATGAAAACATTCCAGGATTTTTCCACATATTATGGATTCCATTGGGACCCAAACGGTTCAAGGTCCAAATGACAGTTTCATTGCCGCTTCAAAGGGCTTTAAACGATACCAGACGATGAATAAGGGTCTTATCTAGCGAAACGATCGGTCATTTCAAAAATAAAATAAAAAGTTGACGTTTTATAAGCACAAATGTTCGCCTTGCTCTGTTCTGTGATGCGCGTTCGTGACGTCACGTAATACGCAATTACGTTGAAAAGGTCAAGTTTGATGTGTTTACAAATGTGCGGAAGGAGGACCATATAAACATTTTCAAATGTATTTGTGTCAGTTTATCGTTTAAAATGCCCATTTCGTGTGCGCATCCTGAGTGTTTTAATATTAAAAAGCCAAAAAGAAAATTTTCTTCAATTTTTCAAGCGTGACCTTTTCAACGTAATTGCGTATTACGTGACGTCACGAACGCGCATCACAGAACAGAGCAAGCCGAACATTTGTGCTTATAAAACGTCAACTTTTTATTTTATTTTTGAAATGACCGATCGTTTCGCTAGATAAGACCCTTATTCATCGTCTGGTATCGTTTAAAGCCCTTTGAAGCGGCAATGAAACTGTCATTTGGACCTTGAACCGTTTGGGTCCCAATGGAATCCATAATATGTGAAAAAATCCTGGAATGTTTTCATCAAAAACCTTAATTTCTTTTCGACTGAAGAAAGAAAGACATGGACATCTTGGATGACATGGGGGTGAGTAAATTATCAGCAAAAGTTTTTTTAAAAGTGAACTTCTCCTTTAAGTGAACATATTATGGAATATTAACACGATGAACATATTCTAAAACCTTGCAAAATCTTGAAAATATGGCAAAAACATCAAATACGCCTTTTTGGCACCAAACATTTCCAATTCGTCTAAAGAAAAATAGGGCGTATCTGCTGATCAATGCAGAAATGATTGGTCAAAACATTGGTTAAAAACACTCTAACTTCATAACTTTTCATTTTATTTAAAATACTGCATACATAGTCATTTCATCATTTCAAACTGTTTAACATTTCATTTCTAACCGTTTAATTTCAATTCTCATTTATGAGTTCACATTCATGTCAAACAGTTTAACATTTAATTTCAAACAGTTTAATTTCTCTTGTTTATTACACATTTCACTTTTTAGTTCACTTTAGTTGAACTAAAAAGTTCACTCACTGCCCACTGTCAGAGTGTTATAGAACTCTGCATAACAGTGAGGAATACTCCCATTGGTGCACAGGGTGAGTAGGTCTTTTTTCTTTAAGGCACTGATCACTGGAGGATTTTCATACAATGAGCTGGGGTGTGTGGTTCTGGTGCCTCTTGTTGCCTGTTGTGCCACCGTCAGTTTTCGGAAGGTTGGGGCGGTGAAATCATACTTGAAGAAGATTGTTTTTGGTTCATCTTTCGTGTAGCGGAACCATTTAATCTTCTGCCAATGAACTGATTGTCCCTCCTCATCTTTTGTTCTGTTTTTGAGTATGTGGTTGGAGAGGGACTTGAAGTCCAGAAAGTCCTTGTGTTCAAGTTCATGTACACTGTATGGGTCGTTCCTTCTTGCCATTCTCACAAGTGTGTAGTAGCCATCAGTAAATAGAAGTATGGGAGTAAATAGAAATGGGAGTAAATAGAAACTTTTCTTCTTGCAGTTTCCACTGCAGCATGCACACTATCACACTCCATGTCTAGTAGCCATCCATGATGGCTACTACACACTTGTGAGAATGGAAAGAAAGAACGACCCATAGTGTACATGAACTTGGACACAAGGACTTTCTGTACTTCAAGTCCCTCTCCAACCACATACTCAAAAACAGAACAAAAGATGAGGAGGGACAATCAGTTCATTGGCAGAAGATTAAATGGTTCCGCTACACGAAAGATGAACCAAAAACAATCTTCTTCAAGTATGATTTCACCGCCCCAACCTTCCGAAAACTGACGGTGGCACAACAGGCAACAAGAGGCACCAGAGGCACCAGAACCACACACCCCAGCTCATTGTATGAAAATCCTCCAGTGATCAGTGCCTTAAAGAAAAAAGACCTACTCACCCTGTGCACCAATGGGAGTATTCCTCACTGTTATGCAGAGTTCTATAACACTCTGACAGTGGGCAGTGAGTGAACTTTTTAGTTCAACTAAAGTGAACTAAAAAGTGAAATGTGTAATAAACAAGAGAAATTAAACTGTGTGAACTTAAATGTTAAACTGTTTGAAATTAAATGTTAAACTGTTTGACATGAATGTGAACTCATAAATGAGAATTGAAATTAAACGGTTAGAAATGAAATGTTAAACAGTTTGAAATGATCAAATTAAATGACTATGTATACAGTATTTTAAATCAAATGAAAAGTTATGAAGTTAGAGTGTTTTTAACCAATGTTTTGACCAATCATTTCTGCATTGATCAGCAGATACGCCCTATTTTTCTTTAGAGGAATTGGAAATGTTTGGTGCCAAAAAGGCGTATTTGATGTTTTTGCCATATTTTCAAGATTTTGCAAGGTTTTAGAATATGTTCATCGTGTTAATATTCCATAATATGTTCACTTAAGAACTTACTCATATAAGTATGTATGTGGTTGCAATGTTGTGGTTGAAGGTTAATAAATACAGTTGATTGAAGCGTGGTCAAAATTTTGTCAAATGCCACTTGCGCCCCTCTGGTTCCAAACAATGTGTAGGCCATACATGTATTTTTTAGAGCCAGAAGGGCGTAAGTTGACATACGCCCCTCTGGCTCCAAACAATGCTCAAACTTTTGTGTTAGGTCTTTGTTGTTTTGTTGCTTTATTCAATACAAGTTGATTTCTGATGCGTCTTTTTGGCACAACTAGATAGAGCTCATCAAGACCTTTAATTTGATATATAGAACTCATTTTCGCCCAAAATGCCACTTACGCCCCTCTGGTTCCAAGCCCTCGATATGATACTAAAAAATACCACAGGGAAAAGGGCTTCTATTTGTGACGTGCTGTCTTTGCGTTTGAACATTGCACATTTTAAACAGGACACTCATTAACTGAATAAATGTTAGCCAATACAAACATATTTATAGAAAACAGTTGACAATGAATAGACAGGAGTCCAATAAAAGCATAACGAATCATTCTTAAAATAATAACAAGTAGCCTAGGCTATAAGACCAATCCGACCAATCGGTAGCACTCACCTCACATGTCATGAAGACATTTGAGAGACTTGTCCTCTCTTACATTAGGACTAGTGTGTCAAATAAAATGGACCCCTTACAGTTTGCATATCAGTCTAACATCAGTGTAGATGATGCCCTCATCTATATGCTGCAGAGGGTTTATACACATCTGGACACCTCTGATGCATCTGTGCGGATCACTTTTTTTGATTTCTCAAGTGCCTTTAATACCATCCAGCCTCGTCTGTTAGGGGAGAAGATGGGAAAGATGAAGGTGGATCCATCATTGGTCTTGTGGATTTTGGATTATCTATCCCTCAGACCACAGTATGTGCGCCTACAGAACAGTGTCTCAAGTACCATTCTAAGCAGCACAGGAGCACCACAAGGAACTGTGCTAGCTCCGTTTCTGTTTGCCATCTATACGGCGGACTTCCAATACAACACCGATGGTTGCTTCCTGCAGAAATTCTCAGATGATACCTCAGTGGTCGGCCTCATCAACGGAGACGATGAGGAGGAGTACAGAAGAACAATCAGCAACTTTGTGAAATGGAGTGCGGACAATAACCTACATCTCAACACCACAAAAACCAAGGAGATAGTGGTGGACTTTAGGAGGGGGAGGAGGAGAAGAATCCAGCCAACACCAGTCACCATCAGGGGCAACGAGGTGGAGCAGGTTGCCAATCACAGGTACCTGGGTGTGCAGCTGGATAGTAAGCTGGACTGGAAGAGTCATATGGAGGTGGTGTACCGTAAGGGGCAAAGCCGACTTTATTTTTTAAGGAGGCTGAGGACATTTAACATCTGCCAACCCTTGCTCTGCAGGGTCTATCACACAGTGGTGGCTAGTGCTGTGTTTTTCGCTGTGGCATGCTGGGGAGAGGGAGTTTACACAGCAGACAGAAACAGAGTTGACAAGCTCATCAGAAAGGCCAGCTCAGTGGTTGGGGCTGAACTTGAGACGGTCCAGCAGGTGGCAGGGACTAGAGCAGTAAACAAACTAGGCTCAATACTGGACAACCCCGCACACCCTCTCCACTCCCTGAAGGTGATAAACAGAAGCACCTTCAGTCAAAGACTGATTGCACCAGTATGCAAGACGGAGCGGTACAGGAAATCCTTTATACCAGCTGCTATAAGACTCTACAACGCACAAAAATAACCTTTGTCTCTTTTATGCATAGTTTGCTATAGTAGTCTGTTATATATATATATTTTTAACTTAATAGGTCAGGATAAAACTGAACTAATATGTGGTGTTATGTCTGTCATGAAGCTGCTGTGACACTGTAATTTCCTGTTAAAGGATCAATAAAGAACCTACCTACCTACCTACCGACTGACATGGGCTGTGTTAACAGTAAAACGTCCGTCATTTAACGAATTTTAAAAACACGGATGGATAATACAAAATACTTTCTGATATTTTGACAGAAAAAAAACAAGCAAGAACAAAATTTAAACTTAGCCCGTCAATTTTTCATTTTACATTTATCTTCTCTCTCTGTGTGTGCACGCGTCCGTGTTTGTGAGAGAGAGAGCTCGCGCAGCACTGATACAACGGTAGCCTACTTTTTAATCCACAAGTAACGAACGCGCTAGTTTTCATACAAAATAAATATGTAACATAATTAGGTAGGCTACTTTAGTTATTATTAATACAATAACGTAACACATGAAGGCTATACGTTTCTCAACACTGAGAATGAATCAATAAACGCCTGTTTCTCCACTCGCGCTTATCAGTAATCCACAAATCACACGTGCTGTCACTTTTGAGAAAAATCTAATTCGAACGGGTATCAAATATCAAGCAATATATTCAAATATCTACGAGTCAAAAAACGATCAGTCAAAAATGTGTCATGAAGAGGAAAAAAACATAAGTCGCACTGGACTGCGTTAACAATGTTACGGACGGGACAGTTGACGTGAGCGCTCTGAAAGCGCCACTAAGACTGCTTTAAAACTTTCACAGAGACCTCAAACAGAAAGCACAAAAAGCCTGTCTTTAAATTTAATTTCGTTTTGTATTAATTGTATCTTAATTTTGATAAATGTTTCATCAACCAATTGCCTGGATTGAATTAAATAAGAAGTAAATATACTAGAAAATATTTAATCAGGACACGGAGGCGAGGGCGCGTGAACCTGGAGCGCGTCTCATCAATGAACCGAAATCTACCTGCCTCACAGACCGGAGACATATATAGAAAGCTTGAAATGTCTATTTTTAAACAGAACAATTCAAAACGAAAGAAAACAGACTGTTCTCTGCTTATGTCATCTGTATGAAATGTGTATTTATCTCAGGCACATTCACTACTGCTAAGATCGAGTCAGCATCGTCAACTTCATCTTCAACTTCACACGTCAAATGTCGGCCTGTTCACATCGGCCATATTTTGACATCGGAACGATACCGATGTGTAAAAAAATGACCATATCGGCCGATATTATATCGGCGGCCGATATATCGTGCACCACTAGTTTCTAGAATATTGAAATCGGTATTTACTCATCAAATGCTCTCTCCTGAATCGCCGCCGCTAGAGTTCTTACGAGATCAAGAAAATATGATCATATAACAGCGATTTTATCATCACTGCATTGGTTACCTATAAAGTTCCGTATTAATTATAAGGTATTGCTACTGACTTATAAAGCTCTAAACGGCTTAGCTCCAGTCTATTTAACGGATCTTCTATCGCCCCTATAATCCATCGCGCTCTTTAAGATCACTAAATTCAAGGATTTTGGTCATACCTAGGATATCCAGAACCACCAAAGGAGGGAGAGCATTTTCACATTTGGCTCCAAAACTCTGGAATAGTCTTCCTGATACTGTTCGTTGCTCAGACTCGCTCTCCCAGTTTAAAACTAGATTAAAGTCGCATCTCTTCAGCCAGGCATTCATATAATCCTACAGTTCAAACTACAATCCGGCCTGTAGCTCATAAATGCCAGAGGAGAACTGGCCCCCGACTGAGCCTGGGTTCTCCCAAGGTTTTTTTTCTCCATTAGGTCACCTGATGGAGTTTTAGGACACCATTAGGTCACTTGATGGAGTTTTTCGTTTCCTTGCCACTGTTGCCTTTGCCTTGCTCAGTTGGGGATATTTTGGGGATATTTAATTTAATTTTATCAATCAATAAATTCCTCTTGAAACAAACATTGTTGTATTATTTTAATTTAATACTGTGAAGCTGCTTTGATACAATCTGTATTGTGAAAAGCGCTATACAAATAAACTTGACTTGACTTGACTTGACTTGAATCGTATGGTAAATTAACTTATTTATAACTGTCTTAATTTATGGTTCAAGAACAATAGTAATTGCACATAGAGTAAGTCGAGACTTTCTTGTTTTACAGCAGAGAAGGAAGACCAGTCCTTATATCAACGCAAGCTAATCGAATAAGTCCTTTGTTTCGGGTGAGGAAGGAACATCTGGTGCCCAAAGAAGACAGAAAGCTGCGCGAGTCCATTGGTATGTCTTGTATTGAAACAATGCTGTAATATGTAGTACATAATTTGATGTTGACAATTTTACATTGTACAGGTTATCACTTGGTTTTTGACCAAGTGAAGCTCTTGAAACAAGTGACAGGAGAGTATGTAACTTGTCTGGAAAGTATCAGAGTCGCATTTGGCACGCGTGCCTTAGGTTGCCGACCCCTGGTCTAGCCTATAGTCTATGGTACCAATCACGTTAGTGAAGCCTGAGTAACATATACTGTAATCGGCATGGTCATGAATGCATGATCTTCATAAAAAATTATGATAGCCTAAAAAAAAAACTGCTTAAAAAAAAAACTGCTTTACAACATTGGGTCTTAAAGGTGCTGTATGTAGCTTTTCTACTAAAACGAATCCTTTTTTTATTGCCTGTGTGTGAAGGGGTTGTAAAATCACATTAAAATGATCCACTTTTCGGGTTTTGCTATTACCTCTGAAAGCAAGTATTCTTATGTTTATGTGAAGGTGCCGGGTCGGATTTACCGCGAAATCCAGTGACGTCACCTGCATGCGCGGAGCGCTCCCGAGCCTCTCGCCTCGTCTAGCCTACTGATTTTGCACTCAACAGCGACGACACTGCAACTTATGACATGGACTTATGACTTATGCAACTTATGACATGTCTGATAACACTAAGAAACGACCTGCTCCCAGCACAACACAGACTCCAACACAAACTCCACATATTGATAAAAAAAAACAATAAAACGTTTTTTTCTTTCTGCTGAAGCTCGTATTAAAGGCCAGACGTGAATCGGATGAACTTCGGGTGAAAAAAACACGGATCAACATCGGCAGGGCGTTTGAATCATGGAGAGACCTTATCTACAAACCTAGAATGTATACATTTCCTGAAGAAAATGTGAAGTAGTGCTTGCAGTGGCAAAATTCGGCACGGTTGATAGGGTTCCATTCTTATCATGGTACGAGCATGGAGCATTAGTTCAACGTCAAGCTGATAAAAGTAGCCTATTATTGTAACGTTGCAGTTGGAGTTTACCTGAGTTTCTAGCATGTTGTGGGATGCTCTCTCTGGTGTGTTGCGTGACGCGTCTCAGTCTGGCCGGTATCCACAGTGCTCGCTCATAAATTCGAGCACGCGCAAGAGCACGCGCTTGTCAACTTATTGGTTGCAATCTGAAACATCACCGCTAGAGGCCGCTGAAAACT
>NC_138727.1:0-85000 GCF_965113295.1 Leuciscus leuciscus
AAGCGAACCGAATTTTCCCGACAACGTAGGCAGACAAGTAGTTTTAAGGCTTGGTTTGTAGGGAATTACAAACCTGTGCACATATATTCAAACGCGCATACCAATAGACTGAACACGTAATACGCATGTGCATGCCATCAGCGTTCTCACGGGTCTCGCGTTTAAAGTCTGTGTAGAGTTTCCTGTTAAAACAGTGTTGTGTTAGCGCCCCCCAAGTTAATAACTAATGATCGTTGTGGCCGAAGTGAATCAATCAAATTAACTTTAGCTGGAGAATAACTTTATTCAAGAACTGCTATAAAGCCAAAACAATCTCTGTTACTTTAAACTATCCTTGTATCTCTGTAAAGCCGCTTTGAACCAATCTACATTGTTAAAAGCGCTATATAAATGAAGATGACTTGACTTGACTGGACTAAAAAGGAACATAGTTGTGAGGATACCGCCTTTTCTTGTATCTTTGACAGAAAAGGAAGATTCGAGATCGGCCTGTAATTGACTAATTCTGTTACGATCAAGTTGCGTTTTTTAACAAACTGTTTAATCATAGCCAGCTAAAAAAGTTTTTGGTACGTATCCTAATGACAAAGATGAATTAATGATATTGAGAAGAGGATCTATGACCTCTGGAAGCATCTCTTTCAGTAGCATAGTCGGTATAGGGTCTAACATGCATGTTGTCGATTTAGATGATTTAACGAGTTTAACGAATTCTTCCTCTCCTGTAGCAATGAATGAATCGAATTTTTCCTTAGGGACACTACAACGCACTGCCTGATGCGATACTGTAGTAGACGGTTGCATGGTTATAATTTTCTCCCTGATATTATCAATCTAATAAGTGAAGAAGTTCATAAAGTCATTACTGCTGTGCTGCTTGGAAACTTCTGGGCCTGAAGCTTTCTTTTTCGTTAGTTTAGCCACTGTTTCAAATAAATACCTAGGGTTGTGTTTATTTTCTTCTAATAGGTTTGAAAAATAAGCAGATCTAGCAGCTTTTAAGGCCTCTATGCAATCGAGCTCTCTTTCCATGAAATGCGAAATACCTCTAGTTTTGTTTTCTTCCAGTTGCGCTCCATCTCTCTGGCTGCTCTCTTAAGGGCCTGAGTGTGCTCGTTGTACCACGGCGTTGGACTATTTTCTTTAATATTCTTTAAGTGCAACTGAGCAACTGTGTCTAAAGTGCTGGAAAAGAGAGAGTTAAAAGTTTGTTGCAATATCGAGTTCTTCTAAGCTATCTGGGATGCTGAGATGATGAAACTGATTAGGAAGATTATTGATAAAGCAATCTTAAGTGGCAGAAGTGATAGGTCTAACATATTTGTAACACGGAGTCGGCTTTGCAGCTTTGGCTAAATGTAATTTACATGAGACTAGATAATGATCTGAGATGTCATCGCTCTGCTGCAGAATTTCAACGGCATCAACATCTATTCCGTTTGATAATATTAGATCTAGAGTATGATTACGACAATGAGTAGGTCCTGACACGTGTTGTCTAACTCCAATTGAGTTCAGAATATCTTTAAATGCCAATCCCAATGCATCTTTTTCATTATCTATGTGTATATTAAAATCACCAACAATTAGTACTTTATCTGCAGTCAATATTAATTCTGATAGAAAGTTCGCAAAGTCTTTGATAAAATCTTTATGGTGCCCTGGTGGCCTGTATACAGTAGCCAGCACAAATCTCAAACGTGATTTATCGTTTACACTATATATTTTTACATTAAGCACCAACAAGTCAAGTCAAGTCATCTTCATTTATATAGCGCTTTTAACAATGTAGATTGTTTCAAAGCAGCTTTACAGAGATAAACGTATAATTTAAGGTAACAGAGATTGTTTTGGCTTAATAGCGGTTCTTTAATAAAGTTATTTTCCAGCTAAAGTTAGTTTTGATTGATTCGCTTCCGTCGCAACGATCATTTGTTATTAAATTAGGGGCCGCTAAGACGACACCATTCTCTCTACACAGACTTAAAACGCGAACCTGTGAGAAACAATGATGGCGTTCACATGCGCATTAAGAATTGGTTCTATAGTTATGTGCATTTGAATATATGTGTGCAGGTTTGGAATTCCCTACAAACCAAGCCTAAACAAAGTACTGGTCTTTCCTTATACATTTTGATACAGATTTTAATTAAATTTTGTTACTTCGGGCTAGGTACGTGAAACGAATTTCCCGAAAACGCTTTATCTGTAGAGTGGTAAAGGAATCCTTCATAGGGAGAGACTAGTTGGCACTTCAGCACTGCGTTGTCATCGGGTCCAGGCGAAGGTCCTTCGTCAGATCTGGATCCGGCCTGGATCCGGCAGGCTTTGGGAAAACCTCTGGATAAACAAAGACACTAAAATTAGCGTAGATGCCATTCTTCTTATGATGTAACGAGTACATCAGGATTTATGGGAAGTGTTCCCGGTTCCGGCTGACCTGATCTATGCAGTCTAACATTGAATTAAAGAAGTCTATAATGTGTTATGTGTATGCTAGGTCAAAGAGATGTGTTTTTAGTCTGGCTTTGAACTGACAGAGTGTGTCTGGTTCCCGGACAATGGTAGGAAGACTGTTCCAAAGTTTTGGTGCTAAATAGGAGAAGGAACTAACGCCAGCAGTCGATTTTGATATTCTAGGTATTATCAACTGGCCGGAAGGTAATTGGCCTAGGTAATACCAACTTTTAGAAAAAAATGATATCTGCGAGGATTTCCAGTCAGGATTTAGATCGTACCATAGTACTGAGACTGCTCTCATTAGAGTTACAAATGATTTGCTCTTATCCGATCGTGGTTGTATCTCTCTATTAGTGTTACTCGATCTTAGTGCTGCATTTCATACTATTGACCACAACGTTCTTTTAAATAGACTCGAAAATTATGTTGGCATTAGTGGAATTGCATTAGCATGGTTTAAATCATATTTATCTGACCGTTATCAGTTTGTAGCAGTAAATGAAGAGATGTCTTATCGATTGCAAGTTCAGTATGGAGTACCACAAGGCTCAGTACTAGGACCGTTGCTGTTCACTCTGTACATGCTACCCTTGGGAGATATCATTAGGAAGCATGGAATTAGCTTTCACTGTTATGCTGATGATACTCAGCTCTATATTTCTTCACGCCCTGACGAAACTTACCAATTCACAAAATTAACGGAATGTATAGCTGATATAAAAAATTGGATGACTAGTAATTTCCTACTACTTAACTCTGAAAAAAACTGAGATTCTAATTATTGGACAAAAAAACGTCCTCAAGTAATAATCCAGAATACTGTCTAACACTTGATGGCTGCTCTGTCAAGTCTTCGTCGTCGGTTAGGAACCTGGGTGAGCTCTTTGATATCAATCTTTCATTTGAAAGTCACATGTCTAGTATCTGTAAAACCACATTTTTCCATCTTAAAAATATATCTAAATTACGTCATATGCTCTCATTGACAAATGCGGAACAATTAGTTAATGCGTTCATGACCTCAAGGCTAGATTACTGTAATGCTCTACTGGGTGGTTGCCCTGCACGCTTAATAAACAAACTACAGCTGGTTTAAAACGCAGCAGCTCGAGTTCTTACCAGAACCAGGAAGTATGACCATATTAGCCCTGTTCTGTCAACACTGCATTGGCTCCCTATTAAACATCGTATACATTTTAAAATATTGCTGATTACTTACAAAGCACTAAATGGTTTAGCTCCGCAGTACTTGAGCGAGCTCTTAACGCATTATAGTCCTTCACGTCTATTGCGATCTCAAAATTCCGGCCAGTTGATAATACCTAGAATATCAAAATCGACTGCTGGCGGTAGATCCTTTTCCTATTTAGCGCCAAAACTTTGGAACAGTCTTCCTACCATTGTCCGGGAAGCAGACACACTCTGTCAGTTCAAAGCCAGATTAAAGACACATCTCTTTGACCTAGCATACACATAACACATTATAGACTTCTTTAATTCAAAGTTAGGCTGCATAGATCAGATCAGCCGGAACCGGGAACGCTTCCCATAAATCCTGATGTACTCGTTACATCATAAGAAGAATGGCATCTACGCTAATTTTAGTGTCTTTGTTTATCCCAAGGTTTTCCCGAAGCCTGCCGGATCCAGGCCGTATCCAGATCTGACGAAGGACCTTCGCCTGGACCCGATGACAACGCGGTGCTGAAGTGCCAACTAGTCTCTCCCTATGGAGGATCCCTTTACCACTCTTCAGATAAAGCGTTTTCGGGAAATTCGTTTCACGTACCTAGCCCGAAGTAACAAAATTTAATTAAATTCTGTATCAAAATGTATAAGGAAAGACCAGTACTTTGTTTAGGCTTGGTTTGTAGGGAATTCCAAACCTGCGCACATATATTCAAACGCACATAACTATAGAACCAATTCTTAATGCGCATGTGAACGCCATCATTGTTTCTCACAGGTTCGCGTTTAAAGTCTGTGTAGAGAGAATGTTGTTGTCTTATCGGCCCCTAATTTAATAACAAATGATCGTTGCGACGGAAGCGAATCAATCAAAACTAACTTTAGCTGGAAAATTACTTTATTAAAGAACCGCTATTAAGCCAAAACAATCTCTGTTACCTTAAATTATACGTTTATCTCTGTAAAGCTGCTTTGAAACAATCTACATTGTTAAAAGCGCTATATAAATGAAGATGACTTGACTTGACTTGTTGGTGCTTAATGTAAAAATATATAGTGTAAACGATAAATCACGTTTGAGATTTGTGCTGGCTACTGTATACAGGCCACCAGGGCACCATAAAGATTTTATCAAAGACTTTGCGGACTTTCTATCAGAATTAATATTGACTGCAGATAAAGTACTAATTGTTGGTGATTTTAATATACACATAGATAATGAAAAAGATGCATTGGGATTGGCATTTAAAGATATTCTGAACTCAATTGGAGTTAGACAACACGTGTCAGGACCTACTCATTGTCGTAATCATACTCTAGATCTAATATTATCATACGGAATAGATGTTGATGCCGTTGAAATTCTGCAGCAGAGCGATGACATCTCAGATCATTATCTAGTCTCATGTAAATTACATTTAGCCAAAGCTGCAAAGCCGACTCCGTGTTATAAATATGTTAGACCTATCACTTCTGCCACTTAAGATTGCTTTATCAATAATCTTCCTAATCAGTTTCATCATCTCAGCATCCCAGATAGCTTAGAAGAACTCGATATTGCGACAGAAACTTTTAACTCTCTCTTTTCCAGCACTTTAGACACAGTTGCTCCGTTGCGCTTAAAGAATATTAAAGAAAATAGTCCAACGCCGTGGTACAACGAGCACACTCAGGCCCTTAAGAGAGCAGCCAGAGAGATGGAGCGCAACTGGAAGAAAACAAAACTAGAGGTATTTCGCATTTCATGGAAAGAGAGCTCGATTGCATAGAGAGGCCTTAAAAGCTGCTAGATCTGCTTATTTTTCAAACCTATTAGAAGAAAATAAACACAACCCTAGGTATTTATTTGAAACAGTGTTTAAACTAACGAAAAAGAAAGCTTCAGGCCCAGAAGTTTCCAAGCAGCACAGCAGTAATGACTTTATGAACTTCTTCACTTATTAGATTGATATTATCAGGGAGAAAATTATAACCATGCAACCGTCGACTACAGTATCGCATCAGGCAGTGCATTGTAGTGTCCCTAAGGAAAAATTCGATTCATTCATTGCTATAGGAGAGGAAGAATTCGTTAAACTCGTTAAATCATCTAAATCGACAACATGCATGTTAGACCCTATACCGACTAAGCTACTGAAAGAGATGCTTCCAGAGGTCATAGATCCTCTTCTCAATATCATTAATTCATCTTTGTCATTAGGATACGTCCCAAAAACTTTTTTAGCTGGCTATGATTAAACCGTTTGTTAAAAAACGCAACTTGATCGTACAGAATTAGTCAATTACAGGCCGATCTCGAATCTTCCTTTTCTGTCAAAGATACTAGAAAAGGCGGTATCCTCACAACTATGTTCCTTTTTAGTCCCAGTCAAGTCAAGTCATCTTCATTTATATAGCGCTTTTAACAATGTAGATTGGTTCAAAGCGGCTTTACAGAGATACAAGGATAGTTTAAAGTAACAGAGATTGTTTTGGCTTTATAGCAGTTCTTGAATAAAGTTATTCTCCAGCTAAAGTTAATTTGATTGATTCACTTCGGCCGCAACGATCATTAGTTATTAACTTGGGGGGCGCTAACACAACACTGTTTTAACAGGAAACTCTACACAGACTTTAAACGCGAAACCCGTGAGAACGCTGATGGCATGCACATGCGTATTACGTGTTCAGTCTATTGGTATGCGCGTTTGAATATATGTGCACAGGTTTGTAATTCCCTACAAACCAAGCCTTAAAAACTACTTGTCTGGCCTTAACATTTTGATACAGAATTGTATAACTTCCGGGTAGATAAGCGAACCGAATTTTCCCGACAACACTTTATCAGTAGAGTGGTAAAGGGATCCTCCATAAGGAGAAACTAGTTGGCACTTTAGCACCCCGCTATGACATCGGGTCCAGGCGCAGGTCCTTCATCAGACCTGGATACGGCCTGGATCCGGCAGGCTGCGGGAAGACCTCGGGATAAACAAAGACACTAAAATTAGCGTAGATGAGCCGGAACCGGGAACACTTCCCATAAATCCTGATGTACTCGCTACATCATAAGAAGAATGGCATCTACGCTAATTTTAGTGTCTTTGTTTATCCCGAGATCTTCCCGCAGCCTGCCGGATCCAGGCCGTATCCAGGTCTGATGAAGGACCTGCGCCTGGACCCGATGTCATAGCGGGGTGCTAAAGTGCCAACTAGTTTCTCCCTTTACCACTCTACCCGTAAAGTGTTGTCGGGAAAATTCGGTTCGCTTATCTACCCGGAAGTTATACAATTCTGTATCAAAATGTTAAGGCCAGACAAGTAGTTTTTAAGGCTTGGTTTGTAGGGAATTACAAACCTGCGCACATATATTCAAACGCGCATACCAATAGACTGAACACGTAATACGCATTTGCACGCCATCAGCGTTCTCACGGGTTTCGCGTTTAAAGTCTGTGTAGAGTTTCCTGTTAAAACAGTGTTGTGTTAGCGCCCCCCAAGTTAATAACTAATGATCGTTGTGGCCGAAGTGAATCAATCAAATTAACTTTAGCTGGAGAATAACTTTATTCAAGAACTGCTATAAAGCCAAAACAATCTCTGTTACTTTAAACTATCCTTGTATCTCTGTAAAGCCGCTTTGAACCAATCTACATTGTTAAAAGCGCTATATAAATGAAGATGACTTGACTTGACTGGGACTAAAAAGGAACATAGTTGTGAGGAAACCGCCTTTTCTAGTATCTTTGACAGAAAAGGAAGATTCGAGATCGGCCTGTAATTGACTAATTCTGTACGATCAAGTTGCGTTTTTTTTAACAGACGGTTTAATCATAGCCAGCTAAAAAAGTTTTTGGTACGTATCCTAATGACAAAGATGAATTAATGATATTGAGAAGAGGATCTATGACCTCTGGAAGCATCTCTTTCAGTAGCTTAGTCGGTATAGGGTCTAACATGCATGTTGTCGATTTAGATGATTTAACGAGTTTAACGAATTCTTCCTCTCCTATAGCAATGAATGAATCGAATTTTTCCTTAGGGACACTACAATGCACTGCCTGATGCGATACTGTAGTAGACGGTTGCATGGTTATAATTTTCTCCCTGATATTATAAATCTAATAAGTGAAGAAGTTCATAAAGTCATTACTGCTGTGCTGCTTGGAAACTTCTGGGCCTGAAGCTTTCTTTTTCGTTAGTTTAGCCACTGTTTCAAATAAATACCTAGGGTTGTGTTTATTTTCTTCTAATAGGTTTGAAAAATAAGCAGATCTAGCAGCTTTTAAGGCCTCTCTGTATGCAATTGAGCTCTCTTTCCATGAAATGCGAAATACCTCTAGTTTTGTTTTCTTCCAGTTGCGCTCCATTTTTCTGGCTGCTCTCTTAAGGGCTTGAGTGTGTTTGTTGTACCACGGCGTTGGACTATTTTATTTAAACTTCTTTAAGCGCAACGGAGCAACTGTGTCTAAAGTGCTGGAAAAGAGAGAGTTAAAAGTTTCTGTCGCAATATCGAGTTCTTCTAAGCCAATTTGAGTGTAATGTCCCGTTTCCACCATAATGCACATCTTAAATGTTGCAGCTTCAACACCTTAATGTGTTTATGTGCAAAACATGTTTTTGAAAAGTTCAAAACTGCTATTGTGGCTTAAATCTGGCAAGAGAAGTTTGGATCAGGAGGAGAATGTTTCAAATACAAGAACTGAAGAGGATGAGAGTGAACCGAGCACAAGTGCTAACAACAGTGTACTTTTAAGTACAATGCATTTTCATTGAATCTGTAAGTACAGTTTTTATTTCACTTTTAGGTGCAATACATTTTCATTTAATCATAAAAAAAATGACTTGTATGTAAGCAGCACACAGTGCAGTGTTGATGTTAAAACTGTGTTGTTACAATGTTTAAAGTGGCTGACAACAATAAATATTCTTATTATAAATAAAACTGCCTGGTTTTTGAGCTGTGCATAACTGTAGCTGAATAGTTAGGCCTACTACGCTACTGTATTTTAATATTGGTCATTATGGTGGTACTTGGAGAGCCAAATATTTTTCTGAGGTGGTACTTGGTGTAAAAAGTTTGAGAACCACTGGTGTAGTTCAATGTTCCACATTTATTGTATGTCATTATGTCAGTATCAGTATTTGCTTTCTACCATGCACAAATAAAAATGTCACTGAACTTTTGCTGTGTAATTGTAACAATGAGTACTCAAACACACCAAACCAACAATTACTAAAAACGCACTCAAAAACTGATTTTGCACGGGCATTTTGCACTAGTTACTATAAATTACAGCAACACCTCCCCCTTTGCCTTTCAGACGAGGTTCATGACTATAACAGTAATCTTGCGGGACTCATTTAAAGTAATGTAATCGTTTGGTTTTAGCCAGGTTTCTGTCAAACACAGCACATCTAGATTATAGTCTGAAATCATATCATTAACAATGAGTGCTTTTGAAGTAAGCGATCGAATATTCAGCAGCCCAAGCTTTATCATTTGTTCATCCGCATTATAACTGTTTTTTATTTGTTGAACATCAATTAAGTTTTTACCCTTAGATGGGTTTGGAAGTTTAATGTCCTAATTCCGGGAACAGACACAGTCTATATGATGATATCTAGGTGAAAGAGGCTCTATGTGATGGGATTTATCTGACCTTGGTGACGTGAGACAGCTAGCAGACGGTCGGTTTAGCCAGGTTTAGGTCGGTTTAGCCAGTCTGTCTGCTTCCTGACCTGAGCCCCAGATTGTCATGTTTGAGCTCTAAGACTATGTGCCATATTACTAGAGAGAAGAGCAGCACCATCCCAGGAGGGATGAATACCATCTCTTTTCAACAGGTCAGGTCTGCCCCAAAAACTCTTCCAATTGTCTATGAATTCTATATTATTTTGCGGACACCACTTAGACAACCAAATAACCCTAAACAAAATGTTCCCTAAACACTGGATTCAGACATGCCTTGGTGCCTTACTATTTAATTCCTCTGCCTACGAAGGCAGAATTGTTTAAGTCTTAGAAACAACCTTTGTTCTTGCTTTGTCCTCACATGATAGCCCAAGAAATTGTTTCACACCATGGCATATCACAAACCAAGCCACAAGAGACCCCACAGGAGTAAGCGGGCATTCTTACAGGATAACAATCATCAAAGCGGCTTCCCTACCTGTAGTTCCCCAGGTGGCTCTTTGCGTACTCGTCCCTGGATTCCAGCTTGTGTAATTGGGCCAGATTTTTTGTCTGAAAGCACAACACAAGTGAATAAGTGGTGAGAAGTAGGAAGAATGACAAAGACATAATGCCCTGTTTCTGCTGGTGCTATCCTGCAGTGTAATTTAGCCACCCAAAACCGAATAACAATGTCACTGAATGACTCGTTTCCCATATTACGAGGCACCTTAATGAAGTCTGAGAGTTAGCAGGCGCATATAACAGTCTCTCCTCTACACTTGTTAATACAGGGGCTTATTCATAATTCATATAGATTTAACTCCCACTGTACCATTTTAATACATCAAAAACTATAATTGCGGAAAGGTCAGCTGGTCAATTTGAGTTGGCGCAGCAGGGTGTCTTCTATAATAGTGTCTTCAGCCTCCAATCCCCAAATCTCACTCCTCTTTTGCATCTAGCTTTGCCCTTTGAAAATACCACCTACCTGCAGTCATCTCAATCTCATTCATCTCTTCATTTAATAAAAAAGTTGATCGAAAGACCAATCAAGAACTGGTGCACAAAGCTCCATACATACTCCATACAAGAACTTACTCTGAAAACATGCTTTGTCTGTACATCTGCATTTTTAAATATGAATACTTATAAGAATAGTTTACTTACAATCATTTACTCACCCTCAAGTTACTTCAAACCTGTATGAATTTCTCTCTTCTGCTGAACACAAAAGAAGATATTTTGAAGAATGTCGGTAACTAGACAGTTGACTGTCCCCATTGACTTATAAAATACCATGGAAGTCAATGGGGTCCATCAACTGTTTGGTTACCGACATTCTTCAAAATATCTTCTTTTGTGTTCAGCAGAAGAGAGAAATTCATACAGCTTTGAAGTAACTTGACGGTGATTAAACAATGACAGAATTTTCATTTTGAAGTGAACTATTCTTTTAAATACCTTTTTTTAGTTTTGGAGGTTTTTAGACAAAACACGGGCTAGATTTCAACTTGCATTTTCCACATAAGCACAAAGACTCAAGTCTGGAGCCATGGCTTTGACATCAAAACATTATTTTGCTTCTTAACTTAAACATGACCTAATAAAATGTTGCTCTCTAACAGCTGAATGGGTCATACCAGTTCCTCTATCCTGCGCTTGAGTAGTTGAATTTGTTTCTGGCAGTCCAATGATCTGGCCACCCGTTTCCGCGTGGATCCGGTTTCATACAGCCGTCGCTGGGCTTCCGCTCTCTGCTCGGCCAGATTCTGTTGTTCATCACTCGCTCTGGGTAAAAGCAATAAAAAAACAGGAAATGCTCAAGTAATAGCATTCAAAGTAGCCTAAACTCCCAGCCGAAATCCTGACAGACTCCGAGACTCCATACATCACTCGACTTGACAGCATTCAGCACGTCAAGATTTTAAGATAGAAAATCAAAATATACTGTCCATAGCCTTAAAAAATCGATTTTCACCAT
This sequence comes from Leuciscus leuciscus, assembly GCF_965113295.1. Lineage (NCBI taxonomy): Eukaryota > Metazoa > Chordata > Actinopteri > Cypriniformes > Leuciscidae > Leuciscus > Leuciscus leuciscus. Next base: position 11,283 of record NC_138727.1, read on the forward strand.
ATTTTTTTAAATTAAAATGTCACATAAATCAGACCAGGAATGATTAATCAACAAATCCCTCTGAAAATATCTTCAGAATACTGCTAAGTATATAACTGGAGAGTGTGGTGTACACAGGTGCTACATAGGCTGAGATGTTTGTACTGGAGAATGACAGAAAACTCATTTTGAGAAAATGGCAGTTAAAGAGTTAAAGAGTTAAATAGCTCTAAATGAGATTTCGTCGTTTGCTTTAAATCCCGCTTTGGACATTCACGATTGGTTACTGATCAGTGATGCGCGGGTTGATCCGAAATGAGCGGGTGCCTGCGGTCACCCGCGGTTACCCGCGGTTACGAGTCATCCAAAAATATTTTTAATGATATTCGGGTCGCGGTCGGTCGGGTCGTTTGAAATAAAGATGCCAATTAAACCTTTGTAATTTATATAGTACTAGAGAGCATATGAGCGGAGTGGAGCGGTGAGAATCTCCGCTCATCGCTCACGGAACTGTCCACCCCTCCGCTCCCCCGCTCAAACATCAGGCCGCTCCGCTCATTATCGCTCAGCGCTCAACGCAGTTTGCTCCGCGCTCCACCAAAATCGCCCCCCGCTCGCTCCAAAAAAGGAAAAAAAATCTACATGTATATCACTGTTAGCTTAGACCACAGCCTTACCTCCTAAAGAACTAATGAGCAAGTTGCAACAACAACATTTTTCAAATAGAAATGTTTTATTTCAAATTAGGCCTATAGGCTATAAGGAATATAGCCTACACAAAGTCCTGTAAAATTTAACGAATAAATGGGCCTAATAATATAAATAACAATTATATAAACAAAAATATAGCCTACATACATTTCTTTTAAATAAATTTACTATTAGGCCAGAATTTTGATAAGTTAACTTTTGCGCAACGCGCACGATTAAAATTTAAATGGGCTTATATCCATTGTACACATAAACTGCTGTAAAATAAAACGAATAAATGGGCCTAATAATATAAATAAAATTTATATAAACAAAAATATAAAAAAATATACATAAACGTTTTAAAAGTTGGCTAAATTAACTATTAGGCCAACATTCTTATAACTGAACTTTTGCGCAGCGCGCAGGATTAAAATTGAAATGGGCTTGTATCAATTGTTTGAATATTACACTATATTTAATTTACACTTTGTTACAAGTTACCGTAGGCCATTCAATTTGCTAACCTTTTGCTTTCGTCCCAGCGTGTTCAGATAGCACACTGCATGTTTTCGAGAGATGTGTCTTTTTAGATTCCAAAATGAATCTTTACTGACTGAAACGATGTCTCCACATTCAACCTGGTCTCACAGGATTCCGTGAAATGTCCACGGGCCCTTAACTCAAAATCCGTGGAGCCATCACGGAATCGCCCCAAATTCCGTGATGCGGCCACGGATATTACTCCAATGCAAGTCAATGACATTGACCTTCCGTGGTCCACACACGGATACCCGCTTCAATGACGGAGTACAGATCTCACTCAATCGACGTGCTTTCTCATTTGGAAACGCAACATTTGAAGTATTTGTGAACTTTTCCAACATCAAATGCCATAATGACGTTAACCTGACTGTTATTGAAGCTATTGCATTGTCCTGTCATCATAAAATTTCGGTTTGTTTCAGTTAGCCTAACCAAAGTCCCGTGATGGCACCACGGACCTCAACAACCTGACCTCACTCATGGACGTTGTAATGTTGCTGGCTTGTTTAGGAACTTATAAGCTTTAGGTCGACTGTGTTGCAATGGCATGTAATTAACTTGACATTTTGTCTCGTCCTGTCATCATAAAATCCAGTTTGATGGCGTTTTACACCTATTGCTCGCTTGGCTATAGTCAGATCTAAAATCTGTGATAGGAGCACGGAGTGAGTCTGTGGTGAGACCACGGATAACTCCAACGCGCAAGTCAATGACACTCATCTTCCGTGGTCCACACACGGATACCCGTTTCAATGACAGAGAACAGATCTCACTCAATGGACGTGCTTTCTCATTTGGAAACACAACATTTTAAGTATTTATTTATTTTCCAACACCAAATACCATAAAGACTTTAACCTCTCTGTTATTGTAGCTATTGCATTGTCCAGCCATCATAAAAATTCAGTCTGATTCTGTTAGCCAAACTGAAGTCCCGTGATGGCACCACGGACCTCAACAACCTGACCTCACTCACTGGATGGTGTGATGTTGCTCACTTGTTTAGACACTTGAAAGCTTTATGTCGACTGTGTTGCAATTTTGTCTTGTCCTGTCATCATAAAATCCAGTTTGATGGCGTTTTACACCTATTGCTCGCTTGGCTATATAGTCAGATCTAAAATCTGTGATAGGAGCACGGATTGAGTCTGTGGTGAGACCACGGATAACTCCAACGTTCGTGATATGGTCACGTAATTTAATCTATTGATTCGTGCCACGGACACGTTTATTTCGTAATTTTTCGTCTTTCGTGATTACAGCTCGATTATTTCTGCCTGTCGGCTGCAGCAGAGAAGCTGTTTAATCAACATTTATTCACGAGATCTTATCGTGGTTTATGTATTTTTTTTAATGTTATTATTTCGGTCTTATTGCCAGGGAAGCTGGATTGTTTTGCTGTTTATTGATCTTTTTAAAATGATATTTTATTAGTAGGAAATCGCGCTGAAGAAGTCTCGTTCCGAACACATCGCGATATTTGGCATCAGTTCACGTGTGTCAGCTGTTGGTAAGTAGCCTAGTAAATAAATACCTAAATACGCTGTCCTAATAATGTGTGATATAATGTCTTTTCTGTTTGTCGATATTAATCTGCCAAATATATCTGCCATTTCCACGGAGACTTTGCGTTTCATTGCTTTCTAATTCAAAATATATGATTAAACACTGCCTGTCACGTGACGTGCTATAGGCTTAGATATTCATATCAGATTAAAAATAGTACAATTAGTTCCAAAGTTGTATTTGTAGTAGAAGCACAGTAAAAACAACACTTACCATGCTTTTACCACAGTAACATTAGTTTAACTGTGATAAGTGTAGTAAAAAGACAGTAATCACAAAACTTACCATGCTTTTACCACACTATTGGTAGTTTTAATGTGATACTTATTGTAAATGCACAGTAACCACAACACTTACCATGCTTTTACCACAGTAACCCTAGTTTTACTGTGATAGGGTGTGGTAAAAGGACAGTAACCACAAAACTTACCATGCTTTTACCTCTGTATTGATAGTTTTAAAGTGATATTTGTTGTAAATGCATATTAACCACAACACTTGCCATGCTTTTAACGCTTTATAATGTAACATCCAATATTTGTAAGGTAAATCAGTACTTTTTCCTTTAAATAATCCTATATATTATACATAATTATATTTTCTTTTCTCTTTTTTCAGCTGAAAAGACCTAAAGGGCCTTTCGGACTCAGTCAGCCCATTATTGTTTGAGGAGAAGTAAACGGAGGAGACGGAAAGCTGCAAAGGCAAATATTCACGATGGTATGTATGTGTTGGTTTTAACCCTAAATCAAACATTTTATCAACCATTTGTTGTTTCTTAAAACTTTTCTCACAAAACCCATAGCCCAATCAGTACAAACATAGTCTGAAAGTCTTAATAATTCACAAGATTTAACAAGTTGTCAAATTCGTACGATACTCGTACATATTTGTATACTCGTACACAATCCTGCAGCTTTTACTCCTAGTGCTGTCATTGGCTACTGCCTCAATTCCTGTACATATTTATCGCGATATTTGTAAATCAGTTGCGCCACTTCTTGGAAAGTTGTCGGATATCACACACACTGTCAGAAAGTTTATATTAATTGCAAATTGGTCCCCGTCTGTTTATGTTCCAGTGATACATGATGTCTCTCCACACCTCATAACCTACCTCTGTTTGCAAGAGTGGAAAAGCTTATCTGACTTGTCACATGACATCAGATACTCGATTATTTTGTCATAATCAGATCAGTAACACTGCTGATAACTGTCCCGTTTGCATGTAAATCATTTTCATATGATTATTGCTTGCTATTAAAGACATACTTTTATTCATAGAAATGCCCACATATCAGTGAACTTATAACATAAAAATGCTTTTAACATTTAATTATGCAACACTCTTTACAGAAAACATATCCCACGCTTATGGATAAACTCACAACGTCATCATCAAGTGCTGTGCTGGGCACATTGGGCAACAAGTGTCCTCCAACGTATTCGATCCGTGGCCAAGTTCTCCACATCTTCCCATGGGACACTGACATTCTTCAGGTCTTCATGAAACATCTGTCTCTGTGTCTTCCTTGGTCTTCCCTGTCTCCTGCATCCTCCTGGTGGTGTCCACTTCATCACTGTGTTTGGGTGTTGTTGTTTGGGCATGCGTAGGATGTGTCCAGCGAGGTGCACCCTTTGCTCTGTCTCAGTTTCTGAAAGTCTTCATGTGGAGTCCCACTCCTCCTCAGGATCTCTTTGATATATGCAGAACCAATATTGAAAATAGTGATTTATCTTTTTCCATATTGTTAAAGCATTTTGTTTTCTCTTTTCAGCTTCATAAACTGTACTTGATTTCTGCCTAATGCCTTTATAAAAAAGGGTCAGTGCTCATCAGGTGTTTTGCTAAAGGACATATTTATTGCATAGTAACAATAAAAGTGACCAATAATCACAAAGATATACAATGAAAGTTGAGAATGTAAAATGTTGTGCTTATGTTTTTGCCTATTTGTTCTTTAAAGCGACGAAACAAATGTATTTTCACATAACAAAGTTGAATCTCATATTTTGGTTTGTAAATATATAACTTCATCATAGCAATTTTTTGAACGTTAATGTATGTGTCACTATAATAGATTGCCCCTGTATCTGGATATTTTAAATTAACTGATTTTTATACTGTTGTGCAGTAGTTTTGGCGCTACATTTGTCTTTAAACAGTTTGACATTAAATATTGGAATAAGCTTTCAAAATTGTGTCCATTCATTGTGCTTTTGTTACATTTATTTGAATATAATTGATATATCTTTGACTATACATACACTGTAAATGTTAGAAGCACTAATAGTAGGCCTACATGCAATTATCTTTAATTAAAATACTGCAAAACTACTCCTGCTGTAGGCCTTTGCTTAGAAAAAAGTTTCTCTTTCAAATGTATTTATGCATCAGTCTAATCAAATAAGCAAATTTGTGTCATTGATCATGTGAACTCGTTTTTGGACGGTAACCACACAAAGAGTCTTTTGTTTTTAAATATACATGTTTAACAGCCTTAATTAAATATTTAAGGTATCTATCCCTGCAGCCGGAACCAGAAGAGATCTGTCATCATTTGCCATAAATGGGCATGTAAGTGTGACGCATTTATTCAGCTGGGTTTGTATTGGCTGTGACTTTATCGCAGAACTCGCTGTGATTGGACAATCGTTTAACCCATATAAACTGGCGCTTCATGTTACAAAGTATGGTTTGGTGTTATTATTACATTAGTTATACATTAAGCTAACTATAAAGTGTCTCTATAATGTGAGAAATTACTCCTTTACCGAGATCCTAACCCTAACCCTAAGCATGTCTGCACATTTCAATGAACTACAGCACAATGCTTCCTGTTCCACTGATAGAATGACAGAGATATGTGGGTAATGTAGTATAAAACGTTTAGTAATAAAACAAATGTTAAATAAATTATATATTTAATGGACAACTGGATATCTTCATTGCGCAAACCTTTATGACATATATGAGGGACAGGCTGAAATTTGATATTTTACTGTGAGCACTTTAAAAATAACCTTTATGCCAGCTTTCCATATATATCTGAAAACTGTGGCCAACATTATTTATTATACATAGCATAAGCAGTCGTCCTGCCGATTTTCTCTTTGATACACTAACCAGACTTTGAGTTACAGCCATTTGAAATGTGCATTTGTTTGCTCTTCTGGGGGCCATTGCTGGGCCATACAATCTACACAGATCTACACACACTATTACTATTACACAAGGGTAATGCACCATTCAGTAAAACAACAAAAAAACAGTGCCAACATTTCCTTTTCACCCCCCCTCTGATTGCTGCTTATATGCCTGACATCAGTGATATATGCTTTCATTCAAAAAGCAGTTGTAGATGTGCTAGAATGATCAACATGGATCATCTTCAATTAAGCGTTAAGTATTTATAGCAAGATAGCCCACTGCAGCCTCTTGTTATTCACATAGCTTCCCTTTATTTCACTGCAAACTGGCATACATGCAAGTATGTGCAACTTTTGTTGCATTGTTGTCCCAAATATCATTAACCAGATCTAAATTTTTTTATGTCCCAAGTAAAAGAATCATGGTCATTAATTATATGTAGTAATTTATAAGTTATTAATTATATGTAGGCCTAGTTATTTTTTAATTAATTAAACTAAAGAAATAAGAAATTAAAATTTCTCAAATAAAAATGTTTATTTACTGTACCAAACACCACTTTCAATACACAATAGTCACCATACTTTATTAAACAACACTTTATTGGAGGACACAGAATAAAGTTAATAAAGTAGCATAAAGACAAATGAGATTCAAGATAAATAAAAATGTGTCTTCAAAAATACATTAACATCATAATAGTCCATTCACAGCTGCTGAAGCCATAAAATTAGTGCCAGAGAATCATATTCAGTCACCTACAGAAAACAGATTTGATATTGTGTTGGAAAATAATGATTCATTATCACAGCTAAACTGGTTTCTTGCTCTTCCCTGTACGTCTCTATCATGTTCGTGTTCTTCTTCCTCGTCTAAACAGTTTGTTCAGTTGAAGAACAGAAGAACAGAAGATGTGATCACTGATGTGGTGGAGCTTTTTCTCAACCAGGAGAAGAAGTCTCAACATCCCATTGTCAGGCGTTCTCCAGTCCTGGTCTGAAAGTAAAACAGAAAACAGAAACCATTCAAATAAAGTTGTTTAATGGCCAGTCGGGTCAGCTTATGTTCTGCATTATTTAAAGCAGTGATGGTTTACTCTGGCCCTCAGCGTCCACTGTCCTGCACATTTAGCTCCGACCTCAAACCCTCCTGCCTATTGTCTAGAAATAAACCTGAAGACTTTGGTTAAAATTTTCAGATGTGCTCGATTAGGGTTGGAGGTTAACTCTTAATTAACCTCAAAAAGTAGAATGCAAAGGGCCAGAGTTGCCTGTTCCTTACATAAATTTACAAAGCAGCATTATATAATATACACATTGAAGTATTTATTATATATATATATATATATATATATATATATTGGAGCACATAATATAAGCTAAGTACTGAACAAAAACTGTTTTACCCATATCAACAGCAACCTATTTTAAAAGATTTTTAAGAAAGGCATTGTCTCTTTTGAGCCTTTGCCAGTGATGCTTGATTTCTTTCCAGACAACATACTCTTCTGTCACTTGTTTCAAGAGCTTCACATGATCAAAAACCAAGTGAAAACCTGTACAATGTAAAATTGTCAACATCAAATTATGTACTACATTTTACAGCATTGTTTCAATTCAAGACATACCAATGGACTCGCTCACTTTTCTGTCTTCTTTGGGCACCAGATGTTCCTTCCTCACCCGAAACAAAGGACTTATTCGATTAACTTGCGTTGATATAAGGACTGGTCTTCCTTCTCTGCTGTAAAACAAGATAGTCTCGACTTACTCTATGTGCAATTACTATTGTTCCTGAAACATAAATTAAGACAGTATTAAATAAGTTAATTTACCATATGATTCAGGAGAGAACATTTGATGAGTAAATACTGATTGCAATATTCTAGAAACTTTACCTGGGAAGGGCTGATCCCGGCAAGATTCGCCACGACTCACTAGTAGCTCTTGTAATGGTTGGCTCTTAAAAGAGCTGTTGAGTTTGATATTGGTAGAGCTTTAAAAAAAAGGACTAAGCAATCCTGCAAAACAGAAAGGAAGGTAATTTTAATACATTACTTGCAAATAGTCAGTTTATAACTGTATGATATGTTTTCTGTAAAGAGTGTTGCATAATTAAATGTTAAAAGCATTTTTATTTTATAAGTTCACTGATATGTGGGCATTTCTATGAATAAAAGTATGTCTTTAATAGCAAGCAATAATTATATGAAAATGATTTACATGCAAACGGGACAGTTATCAGCAGTGTAACATTCTGATTATGACAAAATAATCGAGTATCTGATGTCATGTGACAAGTCAGATAAGCTTTTCCACTCTTGCAAACAGAGGTAGGTTATGAGGTGTGGAGAGACATCATGTATCACTGGAACATAAACAGACGGGGACCAATTTGCAATTAATATAAACTTTCTGACAGTGTGTGTGATATCCGACAACTTTCCAAGAAGTGGCGCAACTGATTTACAAATATCGCGATAAATATGTACAGGAATTGAGGCAGTAGCCAATGACAGCACTAGGAGTAAAAGCTGCAGGATTGTGTACGAGTATACAAATATGTACGAGTATCGTACGAATTTGACAACTTGTTAAATCTTGTGAATTATTAAGACTTTCAGACTATGTTTGTACTGATTGGGCTATGGGTTTTGTGAGAAAAGTTTTAAGAAACAACAAATGGTTGATAAAATGTTTGATTTAGGGTTAAAACCAACACATACATACCATCGTGAATATTTGCCTTTGCAGCTTTCCGTCTCCTCCGTTTACTTCTCCTCAAACAATAATGGGCTGACTGAGTCCGAAAGGCCCTTTAGGTCTTTTCAGCTGAAAAAAGAGAAAAGAAAATATAATTATGTATAATATATAGGATTATTTAAAGGAAAAAGTACTGATTTACCTTACAAATATTGGATGTTACATTATAAAGCGTTAAAAGCATGGCAAGTGTTGTGGTTAATATGCATTTACAACAAATATCACTTTAAAACTATCAATACAGAGGTAAAAGCATGGTAAGTTTTGTGGTTACTGTCCTTTTACCACACCCTATCACAGTAAAACTAGGGTTACTGTGGTAAAAGCATGGTAAGTGTTGTGGTTACTGTGCATTTACAATAAGTATCACATTAAAACTACCAATAGTGTGGTAAAAGCATGGTAAGTTTTGTGATTACTGTCTTTTTACTACACTTATCACAGTTAAACTAATGTTACTGTGGTAAAAGCATGGTAAGTGTTGTTTTTACTGTGCTTCTACTACAAATACAACTTTGGAACTAATTGTACTATTTTTAATCTGATATGAATATCTAAGCCTATAGCACGTCACGTGACAGGCAGTGTTTAATCATATATTTTGAATTAGAAAGCAATGAAACGCAAAGTCTCCGTGGAAATGGCAGATATATTTGGCAGATTAATATCGACAAACAGAAAAGACATTATATCACACATTATTAGGACAGCGTATTTAGGTATTTATTTACTAGGCTACTTACCAACAGCTGACACACGTGAACTGATGCCAAATATCGCGATGTGTTCGGAACGAGACTTCTTCAGCGCGATTTCCTACTAATAAAATATCATTTTAAAAATATCAATAAACAGCAAAACAATCCAGCTTCCCTGGCAATAAGACCGAAATAATAACATTAAAAAAAATACATAAACCACGATAAGATCTCGTGAATAAATGTTGATTAAACAGCTTCTCTGCTGCAGCCGACAGGCAGAAATAATCGAGCTGTAATCACGAAAGACGAAAAATTACGAAATAAACGTGTCCGTGGCACGAATCAATAGATTAAATTACGTGACCATATCACGAACGTTGGAGTTATCCGTGGTCTCACCACAGACTCAATCCGTGCTCCTATCACAGATTTTAGATCTGACTATATAGCCAAGCGAGCAATAGGTGTAAAACGCCATCAAACTGGATTTTATGATGACAGGACAAGACAAAATTGCAACACAGTCGACATAAAGCTTTCAAGTGTCTAAACAAGTGAGCAACATCACACCATCCAGTGAGTGAGGTCAGGTTGTTGAGGTCCGTGGTGCCATCACGGGACTTCAGTTTGGCTAACAGAATCAGACTGAATTTTTATGATGGCTGGACAATGCAATAGCTACAATAACAGAGAGGTTAAAGTCTTTATGGTATTTGGTGTTGGAAAATAAATAAATACTTAAAATGTTGTGTTTCCAAATGAGAAAGCACGTCCATTGAGTGAGATCTGTTCTCTGTCATTGAAACGGGTATCCGTGTGTGGACCACGGAAGATGAGTGTCATTGACTTGCGCGTTGGAGTTATCCGTGGTCTCACCACAGACTCACTCCGTGCTCCTATCACAGATTTTAGATCTGACTATAGCCAAGCGAGCAATAGGTGTAAAACGCCATCAAACTGGATTTTATGATGACAGGACGAGACAAAATGTCAAGTTAATTACATGCCATTGCAACACAGTCGACCTAAAGCTTATAAGTTCCTAAACAAGCCAGCAACATTACAACGTCCATGAGTGAGGTCAGGTTGTTGAGGTCCGTGGTGCCATCACGGGACTTTGGTTAGGCTAACTGAAACAAACCGAAATTTTATGATGACAGGACAATGCAATAGCTTCAATAACAGTCAGGTTAACGTCATTATGGCATTTGATGTTGGAAAAGTTCACAAATACTTCAAATGTTGCGTTTCCAAATGAGAAAGCACGTCGATTGAGTGAGATCTGTACTCCGTCATTGAAGCGGGTATCCGTGTGTGGACCACGGAAGGTCAATGTCATTGACTTGCATTGGAGTAATATCCGTGGCCGCATCACGGAATTTGGGGCGATTCCGTGATGGCTCCACGGATTTTGAGTTAAGGGCCCGTGGACATTTCACGGAATCCTGTGAGACCAGGTTGCCACATTCGTTTTCTTCTACCACATTATAGTTAGTTTTATATTATAGTGTAGCCTACCTGTATGACTTCTTATTTTCCTTTTTGAAGTAGCCTACTTTTTGAACTCCATTATTGAGCCGAGTTTTGACTGAAAATAGAATCCATCTTGCAGTCATCAACTGAGTCAGGCTGAGCATGCTTCAGAATCGTGGTGTGCGCGGAGCGAAATTGTAGCGGGAAATAGGGCGACGCTCCATCCTTTTAAAAATGCCGCTCTGCGCTCTGTCCAAGATCCGCCCGCTCGCTCCCGCTCCACACTCCGCTCACATGCAATTTTCTATGAAATACATAGGCCTGCTACACTTTATTGGCTGAATAACTGGCGCGAAGGCAAGAGCTCAGTCTGCAGGTAGAGATGGAGGCGGCAAGAGAAAAGGTGAAGACTGGGGAGTGGAAGCTCCGCAAATTCAAAAAACAGAAATAGCAAAATGTGGGAGACATTTGCCGAAATAATGAAAGATGATGACCAAAGTGCTGGCTTTGTCATGTGTACTTCTTGCTATGCATTTACTACTTTTAAAAAATGCGGGTCAGGAAGCGGGTCAGGTACAATATTTTCTTCTTTTTTTTTTTGCGGTCCGAGTTGCGGGCGGGTTAGTTGAAAACGTCGGTCGGGTGCGGGTTGTTTATACATTGACCCGCGCATCACTGTTACTGATAGATAGGAAATTCCCATATTTGGGTTCCATAGCATTGTGCAGGAGACTCAGAGCTTTACAACGATCCCGGTCATGACAGACTTCAGTAAACAGACGGATCTCGGCGTGTCCCGTGGGAATGCTAACTTCTTGGTAAATTGGGGAGAAACTTACTGCCGCAAGTAAACAAAATGTAATAAAATAAACATCTTAATGTATATTTTCAACGTTTTCTTTATAGCAGCTTGAAAGAACACATATTGAAGGAGTAAACTAGCCCAAAATCTCAAAACTGACCACTGCATGAAAAATCTATGTTTTTGCCTGCCGTGTCTCGCCTTAAAATAAAAATACACAATTACTGTAATTATTAAAAAAATCAAACTATAAAAATATGTCTGAGATGAGTGGGATAAAATAATTTGCTCACCTTGTTATATCCATTCCACTTTGTATAACTTATTTCATAACCATTTAAATTCAGTAAACCTGGTAATTCACATTATATCAATTCCGATGGCAAAAGATATCTTGTTCAAAATGAAGACAAGAAATATTGTGACATTTTGTGGTTATTAATCTTGAGTTGAGTTTGTCTTTAAACCTACATGAACTCCACACATCTACTAAATATTATCTTGATTTCAGTTGCATAAGGGTCACGGCAAAATGGCTCAGTTAGTTCAGTGAAAAACGATAGATAGCCCTGAAAAATGGTTGGCCTATCACCATTTGTTTGCAAATGCCACTTGTTTAAATATTTTGTTATGCAAAGCAGTGCCTTTCAGATATTTTTAAGTATAGCTCAAGTGTCCAAATACTTTTTGGGGCCTTCACACTGCAACAGAACATACTGTAAAAACCACAGGTACACGTACTGTGCTCACAATAAGCTAAAACTCCACAATTATTTTTCATTCTTACTGTATCTTAAATCAAACAGTAGCTATAACAAATGCATGAGGACCCATCAAAGAGTTTCAGACAACTTTTTAGTTGAGATCAAGGAATCAATATTTTTTTAAACAAAAAAGACTGTGGACAGCCGACAATTGAGAGTGAGTTTCCTGATGAACTCATTCGCTTCTCTTTCTAATGGGACTCTGGAGAGAGTAATGCTTCATACCTGATGTTGAGCAGTTTCAGGGCATCGAGTAAAGCCCCCTTCTTCACATCCATATCAATCTTGTCATCTGTCCCAAAACTCGGAGCACGATTGATCTGTAGAGGGGAAAAAGAGAGAGAGAGAGATGTTATCTTCTTTCATATTGTTTTCTTCAATTTCAAAATCAAAACCTGAAGCAATCACCAACTTTTAAAGGGGACTGAGAAGCCACAGTAGAAACGGTCACTATTACCCATTAGTGAAATCAGAGGAGGAACACACAAATTGTATTAACCATGTTTATGATATTTTTATTTATCATAAAAAATAAAAATAAAATAAAAAGCACCTCTGGGTATGAAACCCGGTTCTGAGTCTCCTACGAAAGAGACAACTTAATTGTCCGCTCATTGAGCATGGAAAACAAATCTTAACATTTTTATGCCTGGGAGAAAGAAAATCACATGGGTTTGGGACAACATGAGGGCGAGTGAATGATGACCTCTATGGAGTGAAGCGCTACACGCAGGTCATGTGACGTTCAAAGTTCAAACAATTGCAACTTTGATCTTGTTTGCTACTGAGCTTTCAAAGCACAGCCAGTGATTACTAGACTGAATTTGTAGGCGTCAGCATGCAACCATTTGTGAAACAAAGTTCCAAAAGATAAGCAGAAACATTGCACCTCTAAGATATCTCATTCTAAAATAGCTTTGCATGTGTCCTTCATGAATTAGGCAATCTGTGAATGCAATTCTACGTCACTACAAATAGAACGCCGCCATATTTACGACCGACTCGCCCGGGATGGCCGCCCAAACTGCCCATTTGAAGGAGAGAGAGAGACAGAGATACAGAGAGAAAGTTTCAATTTTAGGCTCCGATCCTTATTTGTTACCCCCAGTTTTCTTCTGTCCATTATTATCTGCCCCAGACTTGCCCCAATTGTCAAAGAGTACCGATGCATATCAATATTCTGTGAGAAATACTTAGGTCATAGAGCTTCATGGCACACGTTCATGAGAGTCGAGACGATGTCATGAATGAATCTATGAATCTGCTGCTGTTCGGCATGAATGAATCTATCTAATCCGAACAGCAGCCCTGGCAGAGACCAGCTGAGACACCAGCATCAGCACAGCCAGACACATCAGCCAAAGAGCATACAAGATGGCCATATCTGTCCGAAAGAACAGATGTTCAATTATAGAGAAGGTTTAATACACACAAATATCGAAATGAATGAATCTTTCGAGTCGAATCTTTTTGAATGATTCACTCACGATTCGGCTGTGATTAAAAGCTATCAAGAGGTAAAGCTCATTAGTGATTATAATATAACGACTTAAATTGCAGTTTGTTCGTCGCATAAAGCTATCATATGAATAAATAACAATGTTAATATAACGGACGAGTCGTATTAGTTCACTTTTATGATACTTTTGTGATGTTTTTGTCTTTTATTATTATTATTTTTTGCGTGACAGCCCCCAGTAGGCTAACGTTACTCATTCACTTCACTCATCGACAAGAAGAGTCTCCATTACATATTCAAAAATGTCCCTTTGTCTTCCACGGAAAGCAACCTTAAGGATTTGCACATGAAGGTGAGTAAGTGACGTTAATATGCATTTCAAGGCTGAGATTATGCATCGTCTGCAGAGCTAACGTTAACTTACACAAAATAACATCTAAAGCGCATGTGACGAAGACAATATCTTTATGAACTTCAGAAAACTATTTATTAGATTTAGGTTGGTATTAACTAACTTAATTTAAAGACTCCATTTGTCCATTATTTAGAAACACGAAAATGTATAAAAGGCTTCGTTATGGCCCCGTAGAAGCTGTTTTTATAAAAATAGGCTAACGATTGCGTCATAACCACGCGACTCTCTGTCGCACAGTAGAGAGATTACCCTTATTTTTTTATTTAGATTTTTTTTGTAAATTGCTGTTCTAAACTATAGAATTTACAGGTTGTTCATTAAACATGTTTACATTTTTACAGTATTTTAACTGAATTATTCAGGCAACCACAGCTGGCAGTTTTGTTTTGTTTGTTTGTGTTTTTCTTTTCAGTAAAAACAACAGAATTTGTTTTGGTATAAATAATACGTTTTGGGCCAGATTTAGTAAAAGCTGGCACCAGCGCAAACTCTCTTTTGATGTTAAAAAACTACTGTCAGGATTTACTAAAGACACGATGTGAAAAATTACAGCACTGTTAGATAACCCTATAAATGTAAGTAATAATAAGAATAAAATAAGAATCAAATTTAAAAAAGCCTTTACATGGTCAAAAAAGTCTTATGGTGGTGTTTTCTCCATCATGTTGGCTTCTAACAGGTAAGGGGACTCAAACGTGGAGTGTGTTCTGTATATCAGCATAATTGGGATCAAAAAGTGTACTGATTGAGAAGAGAAGGTGAGAACAGACCTCTAGCAGCCAGGGCTTGAGATCGCGGTCGAGAATGACGTCAAAACCCAGCAATTCGAAGCAGACGCTGGCGCTCCCTGGTGGCTGTCTGGGACGGCGCTCACGGTAGGCCTGGAGGACGTGTGGCTGGGCCACTATCAGGGTCTTCGCCACCAGCTCCTGCGAACACATGCACAAAACACGCTTTCTTTATAAAAGACAACACACAAACTTAAACAACTCCAAACAGTACATTCAAAGGTGGACGTTTGTGAATTGAACTGCACTACATTTTGACATCTTTCGGTGAGGACTGTTGAAGATTTTATTATTTAGAAAATAAGTAATTTAACTGTTTTTTGTACACTATTATTTCCTTTCTGTCTGTGTATGTCTTTGGGTGACTTTGGAACCTAAGAGCTGTGTGGTTACAGCAGAGAATTCTATTTCAGTAATGTCACATGGTACAAACTATTTCTCAAAATACCTATAGAATGTATTACCATATTTGGGAGAAGGAGAAGGTATATACGTTTGCTGGACAATCTTTCTGCAGGGGCTCTTTCTGCGGAGGGTCTCTCGGCTTTGTTTGTTAATAAAGTCTAATATTTCTGGTATCAAAAATCTCTGAAGTCATTTCCCTGAAAAGAAATAATTAAACCACAACAAATGGCGACCCCGATGGGACGTGGCTCAGGAGCTGAAGAAGCCACGAAGGGATCGCTGGTGACTGACACAGACAACAGTGGCCGCTGTACTTTGAGGTGAGCAGTTTTGCTTTTGAATAAGGTATGTGTTAGTCACCAGTGGCCCGGATGTGGTAAGAAAAAGCTTCTCCAAATTTAAAGAACTTAAAAAGTGATGTTTGATATCAGAAATAATTGCATGCATTGTCTTTGTAAATGTCAAGTAGTGGGGGAGCTCCCGATAGTGTTTGCCAGTACTTGTTTAATCCTGAGTGGATTCTATAATTACTGGGGATGCTGATTTAGCGCTAAGAGTTTTGACGTACGTACGTAAAGTCCTGTGTATGTTCATCAAGAGGGCCTTGAAGGATGATGAGCAAAAAGCATGCACACAGAGGGTTTGAATTTATTGATAAGGATATCAATTATGGACTGTGGGTTCTTGTAAGTGGGCCTTGATGGATACAAGAATAGCATGAACACAGAAGAAGTTAGGTCTTATTTATAGTTACTTGTCAAGTGGGCCTTGATGGATGACAAGCGTACTGATATAAGGATATCAGTTATTGATGTTTTATACCTGTAAGTGGGCATTGATTGATACAGGTGTAGTTTAGCTTATATAGATGGTTGATCTGCAGACATTTGTAAGAGGGCCTTGAAGGATACAAATGAGCATGATTGCAGATTAAGTCAATTTCCGGGTACCTTATTACTCTAATAAGAGTTTACTCAGGGGAATTAAGATCATATATGACTCTTTTCTGTTGAGGGAGTGAAGAGGTATATGAATAAGGTAGTGTAAATAGAGGTTTTAAAAGTGTATTGTTTTTCACTGTTTTAAGGCTGACAGGGAGTGGAGTAAATATTTGTGTGTGAGTGGGCTCTAGATGCTTGTGGTTAAAAATAAGCTCTGTTTCTTGTGGATTTTGACCCCTTGCTGACCTCACAGACTATGATCTGGTGGTGAGGAGCTGTTCACTTGAGGAGAGATAAAGGTATGAAAGTATGAGTTCTGGGGATAAACATCAATAAGCCCCAGGAACAAGTATAAAGAATATTGTATAAAACAAGTTAACATAATAAGATTTATGTTTAATCAATAAATGTAATGATATATTAATAGATGAATACAAATAAGATTGCACGTGCTTAATATATTATATATTATATCTGAAGACGTCTAAAATTTGTATCTCATTATCCCTGAAGACAGAGTGGAAAAAAGTATTCCATTGCAGATTAATACGTTTGTGTTAAGAGAAAAATAACTGGTGCAGTGCTGAAGGTTAACAAGATTGAGTGACCAAGTTTCAAAAGTCATGAATACTTCAGAAGTTGATGAGAGTAAATAATAAGAGGAATTCATTGATGTTCATTGAGAAACTAGATTATTGTGAACACTGCATGCAAATATAGAAGAAAGATTGAAGTCTAATTTTATGATGGGGAAATTATTCAATTGTATTATTCTCAGATCATCAGAGTTATTGCTGATATAGAAAAACAGAACTAGCTTGCTTTTTCCTGCAATGAAGAACTGCTTTACTAATAGAATTGGGGAAATGCTATTGTCAACCAGTGAGATTTTTTATATAAAAAGGAATAGTGAAAAGATGCAGGTTAAAAAGTGGAATGTGATAAAGAACTAATAGCTTATATGTGAAAGTTCAATTTGATTCATGCAGATCTCTGAGTGTTCAAATTCCAGATACCTTCAGTGTCCTGTGGAAGCAACAAGAGGGCAAAGGGCAAAGACGCAAATGCAGAGAGAAGAACAGAGAGTGGGTGAGGGGTTCTCAGCTCCCCTCCTGAAGTTGACCAATCAAAAAGACTCAGAAAGACTGAATTAATATGGGAAAAGGTGAAACTTTCACTTGAGACTTTTCCTGAGGACAAAGAGAAATACTGAGATGCAAAACTGGCAGGATCGATAAAAAGCCCAAACTAAGAAGAGGCAGAGAAACAACAGAGCCTATTCTCCACTCTGCAATGGCCCTTGAGTGACGGCTGGCAAAACATGCAGAGCGACAGCCAAGCTAAAAACAGAAGAACAGACCCTTACGACACGACAGGTGTGACAAAACTTATGAACACTCTAGAGACTGCTTCAAATTTGGTTAATTATTATATTAACGTTATTCATTCTGATTATTCACTGGTCTCATAGCAATTCTTTATATTCTCTGCTAAACTAACCCTCTCTGCTTTTTCAGTAGGTACAAGTCCAGCTCTATAAGAAAAGAAAATACAGAGAAGTGGGTACTCAACTCACCAAATAGTTCAAACTGAGGCTGGATTTGAAATAGCGAGGGCTATTAAAGAACCATATAAGGCTAAAAAGCCTGATAGAATTATTCTAGGGCAAAGAAAAAGATAGACACAAAATGTCAAAGAATGATTATTATTTTTGTTTGCAAAACCATGATACTGGTCACTCCATCTTGTTTTAATAATTTTCTAAAGATAGATTGGAGAAGAAAAAATTATGAAATCAAAAATGCTGTCGAAACTGGGATAATGAGATGGAAATGTTGTTGGCCATGGATCCAAGATTAGGTAGAGATTTCCAATTTTCTTCTTAAAGCAGCTCATGAGCAGAAATAAAAAGAATATGAAAAAGTAGACCAAACAAATGAAAGAAAAAATGCATTTGAGAAATTACAATTGGCTGTCTTACTCTCAACTGCACCATACTAAGGCCTATTATTCTGAAATATTTAATATATTAGAGTTTGAAAAAAGAAAAAGAAAAAAGGGTTTATAACAACGGTGTTAAACTAAACATTAAGATCACTGACACTTCTGAATAGTGTTTGCGTAGCTGTGTGTGACATTGTCCGTCAGACCTTTGGAATTCCACAGCTAAATTTACAAGTTCCGCATATAGAGCACAACCTGAGGAAGAAGAATGTGTGATGGCCAATGAGTGACTGAGTATGAATGAGTGAGAGATGGTGTACACCAAGGCAAATCCATTATTTTGCCTACAGCTGTATCTAAATTTGATATGTGGGCCCACAGGGCATATTTTGCCCAATAATGACCATGGGTGGATTTGGTTAATTTCCTGGTCGAAACTGTAGTGACAATAGAAAATAAAAAATAAAACAGTACTGCATTTTGCGCAGCGCCTAACACATCTGACTTTCCTTTCAGAATATGAAGGAGCATAACACATCTGATTTTCTTTTCAGCATATCATGAAGGAGCTGACGTTTTGTCAAAAGTATGAAATATTGTTGAGTAACTTTTGTCTTTTAGTAAAGTGGGTTGAGTGTTGTCTAAGATGCCTGATAAATAGTGTGCTAACAGTGGGACTCAAAACAATGAGATAACTGAGCTGAATTGACTAATTGTAAAAAGTAATATAGGGGTTAAAGACCCCCGAAAGGGGACAGAACACCACTCAGCCCACATGATCATTTTACAGGTGACAGCAAGAAGGACAATGGGCCAGATGAGCAGATGATTTAATATGTTGTTGTCACTAACTGAACTAACAGAAATAATGAAGGTTTCATTCACAGATGAGAACAGTTCAGTTCCAGGAAGGTTACTAAGACGATTCAAACAAAAGGAACCAGTGACTGCTTTGTCATCTCAGAAGAGCATTGATCAGCAAACTGACATTTGAGTCCATACCTCTCAACTTAAAATACACCAACAAGCCTCAACCCTGCACAACAGGAAGTGAGGGTTCAAGGTCTTGTGCTAGGAACAGCCTCCCTCGCCGTCGAGGGAAAGCCCATTGCAACGGCTCGTAAAGAGTCACCCTGGTGAAACTGAATGATCAACATGAATGCAAAAAGAAGACAAACGACAAGAAGAACTTTAAATGAAAATTTGCAGAATGTGGAAAGCTCACGAAAAATTGTGCAAAGAAAAGAGAATCAACAGAGATGAGTACAAGTTCAAAGTCAACATCAACCAAACTTTATTTAAAGGTAATGTTAAAGCCCTTGAATATACTAGTAGCAACTTAATAATAACCCCACCAGAAGGAAAAATATTGAATTAAAGAATATATCAAAAACAACGTAGAAAAGAAATTATAAATGATTTAAAAAGAAACAAAATAATGAATAAGCGACTAATTCAAGTAATTGTCATAGCAAAGTGAGAATTAAGACAAGTCATGAAGGAAAATACAACTAGAACTAAATGACATAAAAAAAAAATATATATATATAGATCATAAATGGTAGGCCTACTCGAATGTAATTTGTCAATACAGGAGTATAAGTAATTAATTTAAGGCTACAGTTGAAAATTAAAGAAAAGATTAACACTGGCTATTAACAAACATTTGATTTCAATTTAAGTTATAAGATTATGATTTGATTCAATATGCTATTGACTAATTTAATGTATTTTAAATGGTGCTAATAGAACGACCACCTCAGTTGTAAGTTGTTCAAATTCAATAACAAACAGGCATTATGAACAATTGATATGGTACCAGAGGGGGGTAAGAATGACAGGTTATTGCACAAAAACATACTTTTGAATATTCTCAATCCAGATGCGCATGGTTTTCACCAAGTGCGCAAGGAGGGAGTAAAGAGGGATTAAGAATAAGGAAAGAATTAAAAGGCTAAATTAAGAATTAAAGGAAAATTAAATAAAAGGCATTTCTGGCAATTTTTGACTGTACACATATGAAATTTGTGCCAAAAATAAAGGTAAAAAAGGAACAGTGACACAAATAGGCCATATATCAGTACCAGAAGGACTAATAAACACCTAATGGATTATATGAGCAAGATAGAGAAAGGTAAAGGCAATGAAATCAGCAGAGGAGGGTCAGGAGAAGTCATTAAATATTCCCAGAGAAGTATTCCTTAGATTTGAAACTCTATCAGAAATAAGTTTAGATAATGGGACAGCAGTCATTCCAGAGAAATTGAAGATTAAAATGATTTGTGTGCAGAAACTTAAATTATAGAAAGGAAGTTTTAAGTTATAATGCTTTATGTTTGAAATGATTAAGATTAAAATTAGATATACAGAAAAAGAAATGTACGTACAATGAATATGTAAGATAGTATAAAAAGTTATTTTTGAGAGTTATTTTTTCTAATTGTCTAATGAGTTTATTGAATGACTTGTATGAAGTAAATGTAACATTGCTCTTAAAGCTTTCTTAGTTTGAGTGATTACATGTGACATAATTAAGTTTATTCATGATAGTTCATTTAGAAATTAGTAGAAAGGAAGAAAAGGTATTCAGTTAAAGTATGCTTGAACTGAGGAGCTATAATGAGAAGAAGCTGCAACACGTGAGATTAAACATTTTATTTATTGTTTAAATTTGGTAATAAAGTAGACAGAATTTGAAATGTAAAACGTTATAACGAAGCATATTGCGATTGAATGGATAGAAGGTGCACTACAATGTTATGTTTGTTTAATCAACTAAAAATGACTGACTAAAAGATTGATTCTTCAAATTTAAGAATTGATATTCCTTCATAAAAATAAGAAGCGAATAAAAATGAGAGGAAGTAATTTTTCCCCAGCCCTATTTTAAATCAAAGTTGATATGGATTATGCAAAATAAAAAAGCAAACTAAACCAATGATTCTACTATAATCAGCAGAGATTTATTATAATGATTTGTCTTTATTATAATGAAAACAATTACATGAAAAAAGTAGAATGACTTATGTTTGGAGAAAAATGAGCAAATACGATTGAGTCAAAAAGTTAAGGAAAACTTGATTTAAAGAATTAGGAATGTTTTTTTGAAGTTGCAATATTGAAAGGGGGTTATTATTCTGTTGTGTACTTCCCATATCAAGAAGATAAATAAACTAATATTATTAAGATTGGGTTTATAAACCAAATTGAGATTTACAATCATTGGACGTTGATGGTATGTGTCGAAGAGGATATCTACATTGCAAGAAGAACTTTATAGTATAAGGGATTTTTATGTTTGACATATTATACATAACTGTGACAATAACAGACAATGCTGAACCAATTTCATCAACACACTTGTAACAATGTTTGATGTTTGATTAGGGAGGACTCGAGTCTTTTACTTTCTCCATTGAAAGAAAAACAACTGAAAGAAAGAAAAATGTATGGAGAAAGATGTTTGGCTCGATTGCTCCTCCAGGAGTGTGGTGGCATAATTTCAGTCATTGAAAATAAGAATGAGTGATTTAATTTAGTCACTAAGGTAGTATAACGGAGGGGACTGGATTTTGAAACTACACTCTGGAAAACGATAGTGAATGTGGGGCTTAGATAAGCCCCAGAGGAGGGAATGTTGAAGATTTTATTATTTAGAAAATAAGTAATTTAACTGTTTTTTGTACACTATTATTTCCTTTCTGTCTGTGTATGTCTTTGGGTGACTTTGGAACCTAAGAGCTGTGTGGTTACAGCAGAGAATTCTATTTCAGTAATGTCACATGGTACAAACTATTTCTCAAAATACCTATAGAATGTATTACCATATTTGGGAGAAGGAGAAGGTATATACGTTTGCTGGACAATCTTTCTGCAGGGGCTCTTTCTGCAGAGGGTCTCTCGGCTTTGTTTGTTAATAAAGTCTAATATTTCTGGTATCAAAAATCTCTGAAGTCATTTCCCTGAAAAGAAATAATTAAACCACAACAGGACATGCTTGTGAAATCTCATTGCATGTGCAAACAGCCCGTATGAGGGACTCATTAACATCCCAGCTCCCTGAAGAGACATGATAGGTCAAAGACTGACAGCACGCTACGGGAAGACAGGGAGGGGCAGATCGTAGGAAGACAGGAACAGACGGCCTGTATCAGCTCCTGTACTCGCTTATCAGAGGTCTGCATGATTAAACAGAGCTTGTGTTGAAGTATGAGGGGCAGATAACCGGCGGGACGTTTGCTGAGCATCCCGCGGGGACCCCAAACATGAAGTTCCGGAGAAGCAGGTTAGATCCCAGCGTGCATCCTCCACAGAGAACAGCATGTGTGTCTCATGTTGATTCCTGCCCTGCTTCCTCCATGGTCGCTGATTCTCCCGGCCTGGCAGCTAGTCCTGGTGCTACTGTACATCAATTCTCATCACCAAGTGTCAAGCCTCCGGTTCTCTCAGCCGCTGCCACTGGTCATCGTGTCTGGTTTAGTCTCACCCCTGACCAGCCTGTTTCCCCAGTGTGTGTGCTGTCCCGAACTGTTTGGACTGTTTCATTCCTCAGTTACATCTTGTGCCTTGTCTACCGTAATGTGTCAATAAATCTTGTCATCGCTCATTTCTGCATTTGGGTCCTCTCTCACTAACAACCATGCTACTAATATGCATCCTTTTAGAGATAGAGGAGGTAGACCTTTGAGGATATGACACCAACAAAAGCATAATCTAATAAACGGAGCAATTCCAATAGGGTCCTCAGTCCTCACACCATCGGTGCACAGGCCCTAATAATTCACAGTTGTATGTTAAAACCCTCATACTTTCAAATATAATGTTAACTGGGTATAAATTCCCATTTTATGCTTAAAATAATTTAAGAGTTTAGTTTAGAAGTATTGGTATCGATACTGGCCTTGAAAGTATCAGATTAAAGGGTTAGTTCACGCAAAAATGAAAATTCTGTCAGTAATTACTCACCCTCATGTTGTTCCAACCCCGTAAGACCATTGTTCATATTCGGACCACAAATTAACATATTTTTGATTAAATCTGAGAGCTGTCTCACTCCTTCACAGGCTCATGGACACTATAACTTGCTGGCCCAGAAAATGCATTAAAGACTGTCAT
The DNA here is from genome assembly GCF_965113295.1 of Leuciscus leuciscus. Lineage (NCBI taxonomy): Eukaryota > Metazoa > Chordata > Actinopteri > Cypriniformes > Leuciscidae > Leuciscus > Leuciscus leuciscus. The sequence continues at coordinate 34,784 of NC_138727.1, forward strand.
GGGATTGAAGGGAGAGAACCCAAACGCAGAGGATATGCAGACACTCAGGTTTATTTCGACACAAAACAGAAAACAAAACCCACGAGGGGGCAAAACAGGACTGAGGAGAGGTCACTTTGACTAAGACAAGATAATGAACAAAAGACTAGACACTGACTAGACGATGACAGGAAACAAACTAACAATTCTCATTAAACAGATTTCTGACGAAGTACTCACAGCGTTTAACATGCAACGTTTCACAATGTTAGACAATGTACCGACACAGGACAGAAAACATGAGGGGATTAAATAGGGAGCAAACTAATCAGGAACACAGGTGAAAGCAACGATCTAATGATTACAAGATGAGATAACAAGGGGGCGGGGTGAGGTGACAAGACAACGCAAGCACACAGCCCAAACAAATGGCCATGTGCTTACACATAAAACATGGGTCCTGCCTCAAGACCAGGGAAAATCAAAGACTAGAAGGCAGAATCATGACAGAACCCCCACCTTAAGGAGCGGCTTCCAGACGCTCCGCAAGGTGACACTAAACACGGGACATGACGGACTGAGACAAGGACACAAACCAACAAAACATAACAAATAAAAATAAAGGCAAACAAGAAATGACAATAACTGGGTTAGGGTGAAACATCAAAAACAATAAACAAGGCAGGGGAGGTGGAGGAAACACAGAGTTCATGGGGGATTGTCCAGGGTGAATAGGAGGACTGGTGGGCTTGGGTTTACGGGGCGAGGGCTTAGGACAGGGGTTATGGGCAGGCATTGACGAAGAAACACGAGGTACAGTCTTGGTGAAAACAGTCCGGGGCTGGACAGCGACAGGGGTGACAGGGGAAACACATGGCAACTTGGCAGGAGACTTGATGGGGACAACAGGGTGCGACGACACGGGAGACAAAGCAGGGGATGAAGCGGGTGACTGTGGGACAGGACCCTGTTTGAAAGGACAGACGGACCGGAATGGTCCCTCTGGGCCGATGACTCCAGGCTGCGCTTGACTCGGGACAGGACTCGGGACAGGACTCGGGACAGGACTCGGGACATCAGAATCATTCATGCTTGACGCGTCAGATTCCCTTGAATCCTTCAGACCAAACCCACTTGACTCAGGGGAAGCACTGTCTGATGTCGAGGGTTTGTGACTTGAAAGTAACTTGGGTCTGGGTGGCATTTCAAGGATCTTGGCAAGAGCGGTAAGATAGTCAAATACGGCTCGAGCAGCTAAGACGACAGGCATCTCCTTTTGGGCAGAAACTGCTTGCAGAACCTCTTTTGCGGCTAGATCGGCCACAACTCTCTCAGCAGATCCGGGGATAGCGCCTTCAGCAGCGGACTCTGGGACAACGCTTGCCGTAGCGGGCTCTGGGACAGCGTTTGTAGTTGCGGGCTCTGGGACAGCGCTTGCAGTCGCGGGCTCTGGGACAGCGCTTGGGACAGCGCTTGCAGAAGCGGGCTCTGGGACAGCGCCTGGGACAGCGCTTGCAGAAGCGGGCTCTGGGACAGCGCTTGCAGAAGTGGGCTCTGGGACGGCGCTTGCAGTAGCGGGCTCTGGGACAGCGCTTGCAGTAGCGGGCTCTGGGACAGCCAAAGACGAAGGACGGGAGGCTCCCCTTCTCCTCTTCTTTCTCCTAGGTTGAGGTGCGGAAGTTATAGCTGGACTAGTGGCCGGTTGGAGAAGCTCCGCTGGGACCATAACTGGTGCTGGAAGGGCGGCCTCCGGCAGCGTTGACTGTCGAGGATGATTCTGAAGGAGAATCCCATGAAACCCGTCTCCCTCGTTTGCCACGGAGCTTGGTGGGTGTGGATGCAACCTCGGGAGAAGAAACGGAGAGAGCCTGATCCCCTTGAGTGACGACAGCAAGGACTCGACCCTCTGGGACCACTGGAAGCATGGCAGATGAAGACCTCGTGGGACCCTTTGGCTCTCTCTGAGACAAGCAATCCACCATTGCTCGAAATGGGCGACGAGTAAGCTCCTCTCGTTCAGACAGAGGAGGAGGAGAGTTGAGACCAGCGATGAAATAGCGAGAAACCAGGATCTCAGGCAGGAAGAATCTCTTCTCTTCAATAACTTGGGCATACCTCTTCAGGGACAACTCACCCTGGGGAGGGAATGGAAGTTTTCCATTTCCACTGTCAGCAATGGCCACCTGCCACCATAGTTCTTGATCAGTCAGCTGTGGTTTAGCGGGAGAAGACATACAGTCTGCTGGGTTCTTCTGTGGTCGGTACATTCTGCCATGGGATTGAAGGAGAGAACCCAAACGCAGAGGATATGCAGACACTCAGGTTTATTTCGACACAAAACAGAAAACAAAACCCACGAGGGGGCAAAACAGGACTGAGGAGAGGTCACTTTGACTAAGACAAGATAATGAACAAAAGACTAGACTCTGACTTGACGATGACAGGAAACAAACTAACAATTCTCATTAAACAGATTTCTGACGAAGTACTCACAGCGTTTAACATGCAACGTTTCACAATGTACCGACACAGGACAGAAAACATGAGGGGATTAGATAGGGAGTGTAAAGTACTTAGTGTTGCAGCCAGTCGCTGACGCGCTCAAACATAATTCCTCCAGTCCGTTTCATTCCATTGAAGTTTTTTATTGCATGTCGTGTGAATAATTGTACCTGAATTTCCAGTAGTTTTATTGTCCTACCGTACAGCAGGGAGGGTGATGGAGCTTTCAGTGAATAATCCAAAGTTTGTTACGGGATAAATGAGCGGTCAAAGAAAATATACGGCTGCACCTTGCTAGCCACGTCAAATCACTTTCAAACTGAGCACTGAGCTCCGTGTTTGATTGAACCCATAAGACAGGTGCTGCAGTCACCTGTTTGCTGGTGGGCGGGTTCAATAAAGCACGCCTCCATGTTGCACTCATAGAAAAACAAAATCAAAGCAATATTAAAGCAAGAAAATCTGAATATAAACAAATATAACATAACCACACCAAACTATTATTAACAAAACACATTATTATCATAATTCAACTCAAACCATAATAAAGAAAGCAAATATGGCTCCAACATACCGGCCCCTAATTGTTCTGTGAAAAAACAGTACAATTACAAACATACTATAGGAGACAGATAATATTTACAGAAATGTACATCCAGTTTACCAACACACTCCTTTTTTTGTAATTTTTTTTTTTTTAGTAGACGCAACGCATCAGTTCATAAAAAATCAGTTCATCAAAAAATCAGTGTAAACGTCAAGTGAAAAAACAAGAGAAAAGAGAGGGACAGAGAGATAGAAAAAGAGATAGAAAGAAGGCTCGTCAATCTCAATCAGTGGCTTCCAAAAGTAAGGCAAGTTTTGAGATCGGCCTTATCAAGGTGCTGGTCTTGGTTTGCACCTCTACTTGTCTCACAAACCCCCTTCTATCTGGTAAAGTTCGGGTTACGCGGCCCATGAGCCACGAGTTCCTTGGAGCAGAGTCATCCACTATCAATATAATGTCTCCAACAGCAAGATTTCTCTGTTTTGTTGTCCACTTCTGTCTCTCTTGCAATTCTGGCAAATATTCTTTAGTCCACCTCTTCCAGAAAAGATTCGCCATGTACTGCACTTGGCGCCATCTCCTCTTGCCATTGCAGTCATTTGAGCTGAATACACCAGGTGGTAGGGAAGGCTTTCCTCTGAGAAGTAAGAGGTGGTTTGGTGTGAGAGGCTCCAAGTCTAGAGGGTCGTCAGAAGCTTTGCAAATAGGTCTGTCATTGATTATGGCTTCAACTTCACATAGTAAAGTAGCCAATCCTTCCTCATCCAGAGCCTGTTCTTGCAACAGGGCTCTAAGAATGCGTCTGACAGTTCTTATTGGTCTTTCCCAAATTCCACCATGATGGGATCCAGTGGGTGGGTTGAAAGTCCAGGATATGCCCCTTTTAAGCAATGCGGCATGGATCTTTGAATTGTCCAGATCTTGAATGGACTCTCGCAAGTCTCGTTCTGCTCTTACGAGGTTTGTCCCATTGTCTGATCTGATGGTCTTGACCATACCTCGTCTGGCAATAAATCGCCGTATAGCATTAATGCACGAGTCAGCGTTCAATGTATGGGCGACCTCCAAGTGTACAGCTCTAATGTTTAAGCATGTAAAGATCACACCATACCGTTTCAATGTAGTCCGTCCTCTTTTGATTTCAAAAGGTCCAAAGTAGTCGATGCCTACATTGGTAAATGGTGGTTCGTCCGGTGATAGTCTTTCTTGGGGCAAGTCCGACATGTACTGTTTAACTCTGACACAGCTTTCTCTTCTGCAGTGGACGCATTTGCTGATCACATTCCTAACTGCAGAGTTGGCCTTTGGTATCCAATACTTCTGTCTTAAACGTGAAAGTGTAAGGTTTCGACCACTGTGTCCGACAGTTTCATGAGCATGCCTAATAATGAGTGTCGTCACATGATGGTGTCTTGGCAGAATGGCTGGATGCTTGGCTTCAGATGGCATTGCGGACCTTACCAACCTTCCACCGACTCTTATTACACCGTCTTGAAGAGTAGGGCTAAGCTTTTGTATGTGACTGTTCTTTTTCACAGTCATTCCTTTTGTCAGACATTCCAGTTCATGTTTGTACTCCATAGATTGACAGAATTGCACTATAGCTTTTTCAGCATCCTGCAATGTTTCCACACACAGTAAACCTTTACTGCATCCTTTCACTTCAAGTGGCTCTTTACTTTCCTTTTTCTTTTTGCAAATCCTTTTCAGTTCTTCCTTTATCATCAACATCCAAGCAACAGCTTTGCGTAGACGATACCAGTCTGAGTAGTGAGTGATGAATTTTGTGATTGTTTTTGCAGATTCATCCAAGGTGGAAATACTGATAGTGAACACTTTTACTTCTGGATCGTGTTGTGTCAATGTGATCTCTGGGAACTGTGGCCACTCTGCCTCCGGTTGCTGCAAGAATGCAGGGCCTTGTATCCACTTAGATTGTAAGAATTGTGTTGCAGACAAGCCTCTTGACGCACTATCAGCAGGGTTTATAGTGCCTTTGACATACCTCCACTGTGTTACTTCCGATGCTGCGCGGATGCTGGCAACTCTGTTGGCAACGAAAGTACGAAATCTAGATGTCTCATTTCGTATGTATTTGAGTACCTGGGGTGGTGGTGGCGCAATGGATAAGACACATGCCTTTGGTGTGAGAGACCCGGGTTCGAATCCACTGTGAGACACCAATGTGTCCCTGAGCAAGACACTTAACCCCTAGTTGCTCCAGAGGCGTGCGACCTCTGACATATATAGCAATTGTAAGTCGCTTTGGATTAAAAGCGTCAGCTAAATGAATGTAAATGTAAAAATGTAAATGTACAGAGGTACTGTCTGTCCAGAAAACAGAAGGCTCCAGAGGGAGTTCAAGCTCTTCTTGCAGCACTTTGTCCATTCGTATTGCCATTGCAGCGGCTGTGAGCTCAAGCCTTGGGATGGTAATGGGTTTCAATGGCACCACTCTGGCCTTGCCCATGATAAAGGCACAACAAATCTCATGCTCATGATTTACAAGCCGTAGATAAGATACAGTGCCAAAACCACTCACTGGCGTCTGCGAAATGATGAAGCTGTCCAGATATGAGGCCTCCAAACTGCTCAGGTGTGAAACATCTCCTGACTTGGACATTCTCTAATAGAGACAGGTTAGATACCCATGTCAGCCATCTTTTTTCCAGATGTTCAGGTATTTGGTCGTCCCATCCTAGCTTCAAGCCACACAGTTCTTGCAGTACCTGTTTTGCAACGAGGATGACAGGTGCCAACATACCTAGAGGATCATATATAGAGCTTATCATAGACAACAAGCCCCTTCTTGTCAATGGAACGTCTTTGAGTTGGATTTTGAAGACAAACGAGTCAGACTGCACACACCATTGAACTCCAAGAGCTCTTTCAATAGGCAATGCATCCTTGTCCAAGTCTAAGTTTTTCAGCTCCTGGGTTAAGCTTTGCTCTGGAAGGGATGCAAGCAATGTTCGGCTATTACTAACCCATTTGTTCAGCGTGAAACCACCTGAGGCACACAGTTGGGTGAGCTGTCCTGCAAATTGTACTGCCTCTTGCTCGGTATTCACAGACTTTAAGCAGTCATCTACGTAAAAATTCCTGAGCACAGTGTGTGTAACATCTGGGTCAAATTTGCCAATATTGTCTCTGGCACATTGCTGCAATGCAAAAGTCGCACAGCTTGGAGAAGATGTAGCCCCAAAGATGTGCACGACCATTTTGTATTCTTCAAGAGCCATGTCCAAGTCCCCATCAGGCCACCACAAGAATCTCAAAAGATCCGAGTCTTCCTCGGATACATGCACCTGATGAAACATGGCTTCAACATCGGTAATGAAGGCAACAGGATTTTGGCGAAATCTAGTGAGGACCCCAATGAGATTGTTGGTGAGATCCGGGCCTTGTAGAAGTCGCGAATTTAGAGACACACCTTGGTAGGTAGCTCCACAATCAAATACTATCCTCAGTTTGAGTTTTTTAGGGTGGTACACCCCATGATGAGGAATATACCACTTTCGTCCTTCATTTGTCCTCTTTTGCTCCTCCTCTGATGGTATTTGGACTGCAAAGCCTTTTCTCAGAGTTTCAGCCATGAATGTTTTGTAGTCCTCATAGAATTTGTTGTTTCTCAACATCTTCCTCTTTAGACTTATAGCTCTTTGCTCAGCAAGGCAGCGGTTATTAGGAAATGCCACATCTGCATCCTTCAAGGGCAGTCCAATGCTGTAATGTCCTTCATGCAGTTTCACAGAGTTAGAGACCAACTGCATGAACATTTTATCCTCTTGAGACATCTCCAAATGCTCCACCTGCTGGCGCTCTGGAAAATCTACTTTCATTTGTTGCTGCAGCAATTCCTCAATTTTCACTACAGAAATTCTGTTTGCAGTAACATCCTTCCATGTGCTTTTCATGAGTAGTCCATTAACTGTCCATCCCAGAGTTGTTTTTATTGCATAGGGACCATTTCCCTGGCTGTTAATTATCCGCCATGGTTCCAATGCCTTAGGAACATTGTTTCCGATGAGTAGACCAATTTCTGCATTTATCTGTGGAATGTTCACATCATGGAGATATTCCCATTGAGCAATATCTTCCTGATTGGGGATGTTTTCAGCCTTTACAGGAATGTCAGGGTGCGAATATATCTCTGGCAAGTCAAAGAAGTCATCATTGTCTAGTCCACTGATTTCCATGTCTGCCACCACAGATGTATCAACCACTTTTTCCTTGTTCATTGTTCTTAACAAGATTCTTGTCCTTTTTCCAGTTGTCTGCAGTTGCCTCAGAAGGGATTCTGTGCAGAAGCTTGCAGAGCTCCCAGGGTCCATAAAGGCATGTGTGCAAATTACTTTGTCACTTTTCTTTAGTTTGACTTTAACCGGCACTATGGCAAGCTTGCATGCCGTGTCTCCGGCCCCAGTTTCTCTCCACATGTCTGCTTGACTTGTGTAGGTCTGAACATTGGCTATAGCCCCGTCATTCTTCTGCACACTGGTCTTGTTGATGTGCAAGATAGTAGGATGCTTAAGAGAGCATACATGACAGGTAAGCCTACTTTGGCAATGTTTGCTCATGTGACCTACATCAAAACATCCAAAACATACTCCTTTTTTCCGAAGGAATTCCAATTTCTGTTCATGATTTTTGCTCTTCAGCTGTTTGCAAGAGCTTAGATGATGATCTGCACGGCAAAACAAACACTCTTTCACCATTTTCTTTTGTATTACAGGACTGCTGCTACTCACCGGCTCCGCACTGGTTGCAAACCCAGTAAATCCATGTCTGGGCCTTCTTTCTCTGAGCATTGTTGTCTGTGCAGGTTCAGGTTTTCTCGCTTGTGTGGCATTCAGACTTCCAAACAACGGATGTGACAAGATCCTAGATTGTTGGGTTATGAAGTCTGTCAAGTCTGAAAACGTTGCTCTACGGCCATTACGTTCCTGTAATTCATAAGCTTTTACTCGCCATCGTTCTTGGATTTTGTATGGCAGTTTACTGAGAATGGCCTTCAAATTAGTTGGATGATCCAATTCTTCCAAGTACTGAACAGAAGACATAGCACTCAGACAACCATTGAGAAACACAGAATAAGTTTGTAATGCATCTGCATCCTCAGATCTGATCAATGGCCATTTGAGCACTTTATTCAAATATGAAGTGGCAATATTGTGTTCATCACCAAAATGTCTTTTGAGAAGTTCCTTGGCTTTGGCATAACCTCGTTCCGGATCCATAAATTGGCAACTGCGCACAAGTTCTCTGGGTTGGCCAGCTGTAAATTGCTCCAGAAAATACAGCCTATCCTGATTGTTTTTAGTTTTCTTTTCAATTCCATAATCAAAAGCTCTTATAAAAAATTGGTAGTCCAAAGGATCACCTTTGAAAACGGGAATTACAACTGATGGTAAGGAGTGTTGACCTTGTTGTGTAATGAAAGTTTCTGTAATTTTGTTTTGTTTTTCCATTAGAGTCATGACATCGTCAAATTCATTCCTTTTGGTTGTGTTTTGCAACACTGGAGGTTGTTGGTATTGTTTATCTTGTGGAAGTGTTAAATGGTCAGCAGCTTTACGTGCATCTACACCACGTGCTGCATATGCATGTTGAATATTTGGTAGAGCTTGAGAAGTAGAAGGCTTTGGATTCTGATGAGATGCAACATTTCTCTGTTCTCTACTGCCACCTACTGGAGGTAGGCTGGCAGGTGCAACATAATTGGGATCCAAAGGTGCATAATGAGTCTGAAAAGGGGGGATTTTTGAACGAACAGATAAATCCTTTGCTGGTATGGCAGGTTTCCTTTGAGTGGATGTAGCTGGTTGAAAATTGTATGGTACGTTCCTTTCCAAAATTAATGGCAGTTGTGTGAACGCAGGTGTTAGTTGTTCTGCGTCCTCATCAAAAGTATAATGGTCAGAGTTGACTGTTCCAGTTGCCTGATGAGACAATCCAGTTTCTATGTTCTCATTTTGATTCATTCTTTCTGGGACCACGTGTTGCATTTCGTATCCTTTCACAAGGTTCAACTTTGCTGTATTTACAGCCATCTTAGTTTTTAACTCAAACTCCTCCTTTTCAGCTTTGAGTGCAGCTTCCCTTCTCTCAAGAGCTTGCTTCTGTTGAAGAGCTTCTGCTTTAACAACCAGTTCCACTTGTTCACTTTCAAGTTGCACTTTAAGAGAAGCAATAGACGACTTGGATGAGTTAGAAGACCTTGATGACCGTGAGGAATGTTTAGATGACCGTGATGACCATGAGTGCTTTGATTTCACTTGGGAAATACTGTCTTTGGGACCAATATCATCCAGACCAGCAGCAATATCAGCAGTAACAGGAGCATCGACCATAACAGGAGCATCACCAGTGTTCACAATTTCATTTTCCACCCCCTCAGCCTCATCATCAGTCATTTTTGTTTGCGACCATTTTTCAACATCATTTTTAAATTCATTTATGACAGTCATTTTTGGCAAAAACCATTCATTTTGATCAATTTCAGCATTGTTTGGTGACAACAGCATTTTAATTGACTCATTTACTTCGTGCAAGTCATTATAAGCTTTATCAAACTCAGTTCCCATTTTTAACTGGACTGTTTCCACGTTTTGTGCATCATTCATTAATGCCATGATTTCGTTTTTCTTTCTCGTCAAAACGCCCATTTTTGCACGTCGAGACGCTTTCAGTTTTACCAGTCTCTCGCTTTGATCAGCATTATCATGACTCTCTTCCTCCATGTTCAATTAATCTCGTTTTACAATTCAAATATCTTCTCATTGCACTCCCAAATCTCAAACAGAAACGTCAAGAACTTCATATTCACAACGTGCGGGCTTGTTCATTCATTCAGCTGAGATCGCTACAAACTTTATCAATGAGATGACGTCTGATGTTTAAAGACGCGCGTCCAATGAGAATAGCGAATTTCAGTTCTTTCAAGCAGAGTAGCAGGCCCACGATATGTTGTGATTTGCAAACAGAAGATCGGGTACAACTTAGTTCAAGCAAACAATTCCATCTTCCAAATGCTCAAGTTCTTTCTAAGGTTAGCAGGCAACACAAGCCAATTTCTTTGACTATGTAAAGTACTTAGTGTTGCAGCCAGTCGCTGACGCGCTCAAACATAATTCCTCCAGTCCGTTTCATTCCATTGAAGTTTTTTATTGCATGTCGTGTGAATAATTGTACCTGAATTTCCAGTAGTTTTATTGTCCTACCGTACAGCAGGGAGGGTGATGGAGCTTTCAGTGAATAATCCAAAGTTTGTTACGGGATAAATGAGCGGTCAAAGAAAATATACGGCTGCACCTTGCTAGCCACGTCAAATCACTTTCAAACTGAGCACTGAGCTCCGTGTTTGATTGAACCCATAAGACAGGTGCTGCAGTCACCTGTTTGCTGGTGGGCGGGTTCAATAAAGCACGCCTCCATGTTGCACTCATAGAAAAACAAAATCAAAGCAATATTAAAGCAAGAAAATCTGAATATAAACAAATATAACATAACCACACCAAACTATTATTAACAAAACACATTATTATCATAATTCAACTCAAACCATAATAAAGAAAGCAAATATGGCTCCAACAGGGAGCAAACTAATCAGGAACACAGGTGAAAGCAACGATCTAATGATTACAAGATGAGATAACAAGGGGGCGGGGTGAGGTGACAAGACAACGCAAGCACACAGCCCAAACAAATGGCCATGTGCTTACACATAAAACATGGGTCTGTCATGATCCTGCCTCAAGACCAGGGAAAATCAAAGACTAGAAGGCAGAATCATGACAAAAGACATTGTTAATATAGTCCAAGTGACTCCAGTGGCTCAATCTTAAGTTTATAAAGCGACGAGAATACTTTTTGTGCGCAAAAACCCCCCAAAATAACGACTTTATTCCACTATTCATTTCCTTCTCTCTGGGCCTCGAGTTTTTTCACATAGTGTAATAGCGTAGTGTTGTACATCACACGCATCACACACATGACCAGCGTCGGCCAATAGTGAGCCTACGTGTGACGTACAACACAGACGCGCTACGCAGTTACACTACGTGAAAAAACTCGAGGCCCAGAGAGAAGGAAATGAATAGTGGAATAAAGTCGTTATTTTTGGGGGTTTTTTGCGCACAAAAAGTATTCTCGTCGCTTTATAAACTTAAGATTGAGCCACTGGAGTCACTTGGACTATTTCTGGGCCAGAAAGTTATAATGTCTTAGAAGCCTATGGAGGCGTGATCCAGCTCTCAGATTTAATAAAAAATATCTTAATTTGTGTTCCGAAGATGAACGAAGGTCTTACGGGGTTGGAAAAACATGAGGGTGAGTAATTACTGACAGAATTTTCATTTTTGGGTGAACTAACCCTTTAAAAATAACAAATGGTATAGCCCATTTCTAGTAATGGTTAAACGTACTGTACTTAAAAATCAATTCAATTGAATAATCTTTCACCGTGTCATATACTGTAGAGTGGTGCAGGTATGACGTCAGAACCTGGAAGACTAATTCACCGCTGGTTCCTTCAAGATTTTCCTATGGGGTTTTATAATGGGGTTTTCTTTTTTTCGATTTATACGTCAAATAAAGCCTTTGATAAACATAACCTGATGATGATTTGATGTTTTATTCAACAACGTAAATGACACACACACCCATAGTGAAAACACAAATTTTGTTCATTTCTGAAAATGTACGTTTTTAACAAGCAACTAGATTAAACAGCTTGGGGTGAGAGTGTGTACAGTGTATGTTGTAGAACAAAACGTCAAAGTATAGTCAAGACAAATTATATTTACCACAGGCTTTATTTTACTCATTAATTGAAAAACCCCATTATAAAACCCAATAAGAAAATCTCGAAATAACCAGCGGCGAATTAGACATCCGGGTTCTGACGTCATTCCTGCACCACCACTCTATTATCAAACAAGCTATATTGTACATCACATTTCCAGTGGCGGAGCCAGGATTTTTTCATAGGGGTGGCCAGGCAAGGGCCAGCAACCAGTCTGGGGTGGCACAGAAATCTTAATTATTTTATCATAAAAAAGAATTTGATAATGTATTGGACTGTTTTAGTGCCTACACAACTGAATAAAGTTAATTTGTACTTAATTGTAATTGAGATAGTAGTGAATTGGGAATCATGGAATACTGAGTGAATTTTATATTTTTTTATTATTACCCACCACCTCATATTAAAATTAATTAAATAGTAATAAAAGGGCACACACTATAGCTAAAGTTCAGCTTGCTCAGTTAGATTGGTTCTGGTTCTCTAAATCTCCAATAGCTTGTTCTACAGGGTGGGCCATTTATATGGATACACCGTAATAACATGGGAATGGTTGGTGATATTAAAGTCCTGTTTGTGGCACATTAGTATATGTCATGGTCACCACCCATCTTGAGGAGTTTGCCCCCTCACATATACTAATGTGCCACAAACAGGACTTTAATATCACCAACCATTCCCATGTTATTACGGTGTATCCATATAAATGGCCCACCCTGTACATTGTTGCCTCTTCATGGATGAGATAACATGCAGATAAATACTGTAGTCCAAAGATTATTCAACCTTCATTGTGTTTTATATAATCAATGAACTCTTCAACCAATTCTGAGTTTGTCAAAAAAAAAGTTTAACTTTCTATATTAGTTGTCATAATAAATAATTGCAACAGTTCTATCATACATAAATTAAAAAGGAAAACAAAAGTTCTCTTTTGAATCCCCATGTGCAAGAATGTGAACAAGGAGGAAGTCAACAGCACATACTGTAAAATGTTATGTTTTTCATAATGTAATGTTGCCAGAATGTAAAATTAGTTATTTTATGGATTTAAAAATGATCCATTTTTGTTTGTCCTTTACAAATGAACGCAAAATGAATGCCTATCGTCTAGTACAAATGCACAGTGCTCACATTTATTTGGACATTAAAACATTACATATCAGTTTGTGCCTTATATTGTGATCTCACATAGCAGAATATTTTAATCCAGACACATGTGACGCATATATAACAAATACATGCATGCAGTTTTGACAGCTTTAATCGCCTTTTTGATTCAATCAGTTAAAGGTGAACTAAGTAACTTTTTTTACCTTAACTGAACAGCTTCGGAGTCATTGGAATGGTTATATCACTTATTTCGGGTTGAATGGTGGTCGTTTCGCACCCCCCTGGTGCCCGTGAGCGGAAAATACGCACTTGCAACTTTGAGCCGGCGGGCCGCCAGCCGCTGCGTCAGGAAGTCTCGCGTGATATCAGGTCTCGCAATGTAAACAATTGCTTTACGGCCAAAAGAAATCTGCTAAAATGCTGTCATTATTGCGCTCCCTCACGCTGTCCGAACCCGAATGAAGAAGACGTTTTAAAGAACGTCCCATCTGCTTTGATGTCGTTGATCTACTAGCCTCTGGTGTCTGAGAATCAACAACGAGTTTTTACAACAGTGTTGTCAAATATCTATTCCGAAGCTGTGGGGGGAGCTCTAGAGAGAAACCTGCGAGCAAAAAGCGAGAATACAGCGAAGAAGTCCCGAAGCAAGCTACTGAGTGCTGCTTTAATTGACGACAACTACGGCTATAGCGCGCTGCATTTGTGCGTGATGTGTGTACCGCTAAGCACAGTACAACAGCTGTCAGCCGTATGACAGGAAAGTTAGTTAGTTTTACTGACATTTGGCCTGACAACATCTCATCTTACCGAAGATAGCCAACTGAATAAGGACAACGCCCTTTTTCTCAGCATCTGACAGAAGTGACACAAGCTTTCACACACATCTTCTAAAATAGAAGTAGCATCAGAAAAATAGAGAATTACGTTTGTTGTTGACTGCACACTATTCGACTTAGGCCTACTCAAACCGGTCTTGCAACCCACCAGTTGAGAAAGATTGAATCTATATTTACTATGTGCATATCACTGTCTGATGTTCTGCTGAAGCTCATTCGGCACGTGCACATCTCCGCACTGGTTTGACTGGCGCTGAGGGGAAGTTGGAGTGTGCGTCTGAAAAGTCTCACGTTTTTTGTGGTCTTAAAGAGACGGTTCAGTTTTTTAAAAAAACGTCATTTTTGTCAATAAAAAAAGAGACAGAAACAGCAGTTGTGAGAGGGGTGGCCAAAGGGGTGGCCAAGCTTAGACCAAGGGTGACCACAGCCACCCCTGGCCACCCCCTAGCTCCGCCAGTGCACATTTCTCCATTGTATCATGCAGCCCTAAATTTAAAGGATAACAAAGAAAAGCAATAAAATAAAAACAACTCACTGATACATCGTCCCAGAATATGTCCATGTCGTAACCGCTGGTTCGAAGGTACTCTCTGAACCAGTCAATAGACCGCTTGCTGCCTTTGTCCTCCGTTTCGTCTCGGTCAAAGTTCTCATTGTGTTTGTTTACAGAGTAGTTGGTCAAGTGCATGTACTGCTGGTCCTGAGGGTATTAAAAAATAAAACTCCATCAGAGCATAGATGCCTTTTTTTTTTTACATTTGTGAAAAAAGCATAATGTCAGTTTTGGCAGCTGAAAGAAGAATTTACGAATGGTTTTAAAAAAAACATTGGCAATACAATAATATTTTATTAATATATGTAATGCCACATTTTTTAATGCAACATGTTTTAATGAAGATCCTACAATATGACAGTTTAAAAAAAAAGAAAAAAAAAGGTTTTACAGATGGTTACATTTCAACCATTTACATTAGAATAGTTTTAGGAAGATTTTCAATATGTCAATTGCACATACTTTACAATGTGTGAACTTGTTTAAAAATGACTGCAAGAATAGCAGAAATCTCATTGTCATCACATTAAATATGGTGTTTACTCAAATGAATCTGTTACCTTTATGTATAAGAGTGTTAAAGTCAATATGAAACGGCATTTGCAGCATACTGTACACGTAGCTTAGCTATGAAGAATTGCTTTTATCTATCAGGATTGGCCTGATTGTGAAAAGTGTCTATTTGAGTATGGAGTAGAGGGTTTTGACCATTAATGAAGTAAATTGTGATGACTTTTTATTAGTTCATTTACTACATAGAATTAAAATGTTCACATCGCTTTTAATGATGTCATAAGCCAACTTACCAGGTTGGAGTTGTTTGGCGGTTGGTACTTCTCTGTAGACATTCGAACCAGGCCGTCGTTGTAGAGGAAGAAACGAGGTGGATCACAGGAAGTAACAAGAGCGTATATTCTCAGGTCAAACTTGTAGCCCTCCATGAGGAAAGGATTGTCCAAGTATTCCTGCACAATGAAGTTGCCCCTGACCGGGATCTTTTTGGAATCTTGAATCAGAGATATTCTGGGAGAAAATGGATAAGATTCTATCAGAGCACATCCCTAAAATGTGGTGCATATTTTATTGTTGGTTAAGAATCCAAACCTCTGAAGCGTATCAGAGTAACAAGAGTAGCAAGTTTAATAAGGCGTTGTCTCTATCGCTGGTCCCTGGACCCTGACTAGGCCCAGGTTAATAAGACCAGACGTCTTGGTCTGTTTTAAGCCCTGCCATCATTTATTTCCTTTGATTTTGATGTTGAACAGATCTCCAGCTCTTGGCTGTTCTCGAATACAGACAACAAATACTGGCCAAAATAATCTATATATATATATATTTTTTTTAATACTCCACAGGATGCAAAACTTCCAGTCTGTTGTAACTTACCCACGGCCCATGGCTCCATTTGCAGGCTTAACGATATATGTTTTCTGCATGTGTTTTTTTTTTCAACTTCTTTACATAGTTCTGGAACTGTTCGCGCTCGTCTGGCAATTTCCAGGTTTGGGGGATGAAGCTAAATTCCTCAGGCTGACTTTTAATCATTCTAAGGAAAAGAAGAGGGTATTAAAATGAATAAAAACGAAGAGTAAAGTCAATGTTCCTTGGCTGGAAGGCAGATGTAATCAGTCATGTATCTGATATGGTATCATATTTTCAACTCACTTGGCCATGTTCTCTGCCAAGGAGTCTTTCCGACAGGACTAAAGAACAAACCTTTTAGTAAGTATGAAAGCACAACATGCTTTTCCCAAAAAAGAAAATAACACAGAACACAACTGTATGAAGTGTTTCATGGATCAAAGCATCAAAGCCAATTATTTATATTGTGTATAATATTAGACCGACAAGCACAGTTGATTTTTTCACACTAACACAATACACTATTGTTTCATACAGACCATTTATGCCATATGAATTGGGTGTAAAAGTCATTTGTTTCAATATGAAAGTCAAGAAAAAATTCCCTATTACTTTCTTTCTCCAGAAAACAAAAGGAGAAATTTTGAAGCTGCTCTTTTCCAAGTAAATGCAGTTGGTTTTGATATGTAACCAAATGTGTAACTCCAGTGGATTAATTAGGGGGAGTAAATTATGATTTATTTTTTATGTTTGGGTGATGCACAGGTGATGCCTACTAAGAAAGATACTGAGGGCACTATCTCAATGACTGAGGGCACTATCTCGCACCCAGCGCAATTGACTTTGTACAGCGAAGCATTTATCATTCCTGTTTTGCACCCGACGCACAGCGGACTTTTCCCTCCACAGACGCACGTTGGTAAACTAGGAAAAACACTTGTGCTCCCGGGGGCGGTTCAGCGCAAAGAGGAGGCGTGTTCCGGCGCAAACGTTCCCTCATGCTATTTTGCAGGTTTAGAAAACAATTCCGCCACTGACCGAAAAAACCTAGTTTAAAGTCAGTGACGTGTTGCGCATGTTATTCATATGCTATTTTAAGGGTGCATGCTTGGCCATAATCAATGTAGCGTGTGCACAACACACACACACACTTTGCTTCTCTCATCTACACAGAAGCAGCAGTTTTCATTTTTGCAAATCATACATTATTACGATAGATAGATAGATAGATAGATAGATAGATAGATAGATAGATAGATAGATAGATAGACAAACAATTTATTTATTATAAAAGCATACATCTAGCTTACACATTTACCCAAATTATCATACGCCTGTTTAACCGAAGCTAATCTGGGTGTGTTTCTCCATCCCCAATGTCACTTCTCTGTGTTTTACGGCCCTGACGAGAACGTCGGTCTCCTCGGCTGTGAACCGCTCCTGGCGTGCGCCTGGCAAATCCGCCGTTATAATAGCCATCCGCCATGGAACAAGCGCGCCTGCTCTTAAAGGGAATGTGAGATGACGCTCTGATTGGTTTATTTCACGTTACGCCCAAACCACACCTATGAGTAATGAAGCTGCTTCAGACCAACACATTTTAGATTTATCCCGCCGGTATAATAGCAACAGCGCCCGAGACCCGCCTACAAAGTTACTTGTGTTTCGCGCTTGATACTTGCGTTTCAGATCGTTAAAATAGGGCCCTGATTGTTAACATGTTTCACTTCTGAAATGGATTAGTACAAATATTCAGACATTAGACATCGGCTGTGGCTGTATGTAACTGATCGGCGACAGTTGCCGTGTGCAGAGGGGGAAATGGAGACGTGACGACGGACACTTTCTGCATCCTGTAGTGACCGCTCACACTGTGTTTGCATACTTTACCACAGCTGGAGTGAAATAAATGCAACATTTGTCAAATACACAGACGTTTCAGATACGTTTCCATTTAATATTTTATGTACTGCTAAATACAGCGTCTGTTTGTACAAGAATAAAGTTCAACATAATACCATTATACTATATATACTGTATATACTATTTAAATACCAATGAAGTGGGGTCTACGTTTTTTCAGTTTTATTTTGATAAACATGACACAGAATAACATCGCGACTACATGAAAAGAGCTTTTACTGTTATAAAAATGCAGATTTGTGAACATTAGTTGAAGTGAAGGCGTTTGAATAAACACGAAACGTCTCGATTACATATGGTCGGACCAACAAATACGAATCTCGCTAGAGAGGCCAATCTACTTCAAGTGAAACTAAACAAGCCAATGCACATTGACGTGCAGTCATTTGCATCAGCTGTTCAGCCACGCAGCGCGGGTATATAATGAACAGAAGGTGCGATTGCACTTCAGTTTTTTGCTGAGGAGCCAAGCCCGGCAGGAATCCCTACCAAAGCGCCACAGCTGCTGCACCAAGAGGGTATGGAGGGGGGTCGAGGAGGGTTTAACCGTCTCGCCCCCCTAAGGAACCTGACGACCAGGTCGTGCTTTCCTGATTTGCCATCTATGTGGTCGTGATATGCTGAAATAGCGGCACATTTCTCCCGAGTTTACCTTGTGGATTATGATAAAGACTGTTATTGTTATCTCTTTCGTCTTCATCGTGCGCAGTTCGTATAGCCGCGCCGTAACAGATAGTAGTATTGTCAGCTTTTTGTTTACTCTACAACATATATGCGCATAAGATGGACAGCCTGAATTTATCTATTTTTGGCCTGATTTAAGCTAAGTTTATGTTGCCAGATTTTATTTCTGGTTTGACATGTATTATTGAAACACAGGCTGCATTCAAATTGTAAAAAATTCTTCTTCTGCAGGCGGAGGTAGGAAGCCAACAAGGAATGTCCGAATCCAAAGATTGACACATCCCGTCAACCTTCATCCAATCGATTTTTGAAGGCAGCAACATATATGTATCCTTCACTGCCTATGTTATTCTACTATCCTGGGGTGCGTTTCCCAAACGTATCGTTAGCCAACTCTGGTCGCAAGTTCCATTGAACTCTATTGCTAACGACAGAACTTGCGACCAGAGTTGGCTTTGGGAAAAGCACCCCTGTGTGTTTGATCCCTTGAGTTGAGCTAAAAAATAAATGGCACCTGATTTTATCTCAAGCAAGAAATTAATATTGTCTTAAGTAAATATTCGCTTGGTTATCACAATAGTCTCTCTATTTTGTTGTAGATCATTAGACCTTTATGCCGCCTTTATGAAGCCTGTCTGAAATCAGTTTAGGGTATGCCTGCAGCAAGGGAACAAGTTGAACGATTGCTAATCTTTTGAACACAGCGCAGCCACAGTTCAATGGCTGCTGAATGAACTGACTTGCCCTAAAACGGACTTTGGTTCAAATCTGTTCCTGACAAATTTGCCATGGTAAAGGTCACATCTCTTAATCAAGGGAAAATAAGAGGAAACCTTAACAGCGTGTTTGTTTGTTTTTTGTTTTCATTCTTTGAAATGAAAGGAAAATCAAGAGTACCTGGTAGTTCCTGAGCCCAGTGATTTTCTTCATTTGCACGGCAGAGTCATTCCAGATGATATTGGCCATTTTATCCTTTTTTTTGGCTTCACGAAAGTTCATCTCCTCAATGACGGTATGAACTGCAAATAAATCAAATTAGATTCCTTTGATATGCATTGACTCTGACAATACTGGATCATCTTTCTTTTTCAATGGGAACAAACAACTGACTTCATTAGTAGAATTCATCCACAGAAATATTGTTCTTTACTTTAAATAAAAACTCACGCTTTAATAATGATTAATTATGCATGACTTATGCTTTTGCATAAACCCAAGTGCTTTAAGAATGTTTTGTCTGCATTTCATTATCTTTGCAAAAAAACATTACATGGCCGTAGCAATTGGCAATATTATAACCATGATTTTCCATAAATATCAGCATTACTGGATAAAACCAAATTGGTGTGGCTTAGACTGAAATCTTTTGCCCCTTTCCACACTACAAAGTCTTGAGATGGACCTCGTCAATCTGACGGAAGCTCATCCACACTCAGCTCTGCCTATCTTTGATCTCTACCAATCAACTCCTCACTTCACAACACGTCATGCCTGTATGACCACAGTGTATTTTCTTTAGGAACTCTCATCCCTAAGGCTGTGTGTAAGGACAGCACCTTTAAGGACTGCCCACTGAATGCCTATAAGATACCATGTAAAGTTATGGTAGCTAGACTTGATGACTACACTCAAATAGTAGTATTGAAACTCGTATTTTTAAACACCAAAACGCTTTGTGTGAATGTCCCCTTTCATCAACAAGTTTGACATAATGGACAAATCCTTTTTCCTACCGATCTCAAATTTTGTTCCTGTAACGTTGGCTGTAACGACACCCTTTCTCTTCTTCTTGGTGACGGTGTGGACATTTCTCTTCTTCTTGTTGTGGACGCTCTTCTTCTTTACTCCATTCCGTGCCGGTGACATCGTTCCTTGATCGTCTGTGGAACATGAAGAAGAACATTAAGAACGGCCGCCACGGCTAGTCATAGTGTATAACGTTATATCTATGGCGGCTAGTGTCCCACAAGAGGAGTCAGAATCTGGATTTGGGCCATCGTTGTCCCACATATTTTTGGCTACCTGAGACAGTTATTTCTGCATATATGTGAGAAATGCAGAGCTGCATTCACTGTGAGACACACGCAATTGACACTTTTCACACACTCTCCACAGCACACATCCATTTTCTCACGCACAGAAAAATCGCGAAGCAAAGAGGACATGGAGACCGACAGACTCGACAGAGCAGTTACTTACCCCAGACAGCAAGCCAACATTGAATAAACATTGTTTTTCCATCTGAATCATCATTATCGTTGATATTGAAATTTCAATGCAAAAT
Source organism: Leuciscus leuciscus (assembly GCF_965113295.1). NCBI lineage: Eukaryota > Metazoa > Chordata > Actinopteri > Cypriniformes > Leuciscidae > Leuciscus > Leuciscus leuciscus. The sequence goes on from NC_138727.1 coordinate 55,373, forward strand.
AAATGTTGAATCACTATTACCATATCGATGAAAACCTGATGTTATTAATGTTGATGGCAACAATATTGGAACAACATTGATCTATAGTTATCTTTATGATTGATTAAGCATATTTGGTTTACCGGGCGACCACTGAATATGTTGAAAAGTCATTGATTTATAGTTGACCGGGAAACGACGCTGTTGTTGAAAAGTCATCGACATATAGTTGGCCGGGAAATATGATTGAAAATGCATCTATATATAGTTGACCGGGAAATATGATTGAAAATCCATCGATTTTTGGTTGACCGGGAGATCAACACCAACATCCTGCACCGGACACAGCTCATTTCTGGACCCTTGGCACAAGCGTACAGGTAAGATATATGAATGAATTGTACCAAATCAAATACTGTTAGGCTGATCATTAACATGATGGTTAGTGTAGTAAGTTACTACTAGTAACTGACGCAGTGCTGCAGTCACTGAAATAGATTTTTGTTTTACCAACGTGTCAAAATCTGCCAAAAGTACTTCGTGGTTCTCTTCTAGGTTATAAAATTAGCAAAACCTCCGAGTCCAGTCCAGGTAATTTTATATGTGTTTTGTGTGTATAAAAGTGGCTGTGTTATACATGAACGCGTTAACAATTCCGTTTTTGTGACGCATGCGCATTATTAACAGCTTGTTTACGTTCAGTGTCTTGTAGCGCGCGGTGCAAACCAACAAATGCTGTCTTTTTGTAGACCGAGGTGGGGAAGCGTTTAAAAACTTTTTATTCGCCCTTTGTGAATTACATCATCTCTATTTTGTTCTTAGCACTGAATATCATGTCGTCATATCAGCGTCAAGAGTCAAGACACAAACATAGTCTAGCCTACTAACGTTACGATCAAGTTTTTTTTATGACTGTTAAATTCAAAAGTTGTGAAAGTGAGTTAAAGCTAATCTGTAAATCCGTCTGTCTTCATTCAGTTTACAGGTAATTGTGCAAGCACTGGCAGAGCAAACAGGTACTTTAGCTTGAAATCATTCTTTGTCAATTCATACTGCATGTTATTTTGGGATAAATTATGTCCTAACTATTTATCTGTCTGTATTTTATTATTATGAATCTGTATTTTCTGTTCACATTATAAATATCATTAATAAATTATGGGTAAAATAACTTAAAATCTAATGTAGTACACCAAGTTAAATTTAAGATGCCTTATTACTACTCATTTAAATTATATAAATGTATTTAATAATCAGATTAAATGCATATTTAAACTGTTTCAGGCCTTCATGTGAACAATGCTCAAGGTTTTGTGGCTATTAACTTGAATATGTGAATAAGAAGTGTACATCTACAAGTGTAGATGTGTGAATATAAATCATTTTACATTTTGACACCCATGCTTTATAGAAAGCTCTCAGCATAATCAAAATTAAGGGTAATCACAATTATGTTACCATATTTACAGCCCTAATTTAAATTGTATTACATTACTGAATTTTGGAAATATTAGCCTCAACTGACTTTTTTTCTTTTTTTTCCAATAGATTTGGCCTCGACTAGTCAAGTGAAGAAAGCTCCTCTCATGAGATTGCAACAGAAAGCAAGCAAGAGAAATGAAGATGAAAGCAACCGAATGCTGAAGATGAATCCAGAATTGTGAGTGTCATTATATATATTTTTTTTATTACATGACTAATGAACATGAAAAATTTTAACCTAACTGGGCAACCACACAATGCCTTTGTTCAGACCTGGAATTTGCATGTGTCTTCGGTGATTTATGTGTCTTGATTGCCATAATTCATGATGACACATCAATCACTATAACAAAAAGTTAAAGGGTTAGTTGACCCAAAAGTGTAAAATTGTTGTCATTTCTCACCCTCATGTCATGAAAAGACTTTCGTTTATCTTCGAAACTCAAATGAAGATATTTTAAATCCGAGCAATTTCTGTCCCTCCATTGACAATCCACACAATTACCATTTTGATGCTTCAAAAAGTTGATAAAGAGATCCTAAAAATAACCCGTATGAATTGAGCGGTTTAGTCCAAATTTTCGGAAGAGACTCGCTCGCTTTGTGATGAGATTGAATTTAGACTTTTATTCGCATATAAACATTAATCAACAAACATAAACAGAAGAAAAAGCAAATGTGGACTAAACTGCTTGGTTCATATGGAATAATTTTAAGATGAACTTTTTGAAGCATCAAAGTGGTAGTTGCGTAGAAAGCTCTCAGATTTCATCAAAAAGATCTTCATTTGTGTTTCAAAGATGAAAGAAAGTCTTGCAGGTTTTGGAACGACATGAGGGTGAGTAAATTACAGAATTATATATTTTTTTGGAGTGAAACTAACCCTTTAATAAAATAACGTGGCCTAGACCTCATCAGAACAATCGAATCTCAATGTGTCTTGCGTTTACACCTGTACTTCGAGTTGTTCACTTGTGCGTCACCCAAGATGAATGTTAATGCCAGGCACTACTCTGTGACTACACAATCATCTCAACAGAATGGATCATCTGAGAGAGATATGGTTGTCATTATGCTTTGTAACTGTTTGATGATGGTGTTTTTTTGTTTTGTTTTTTGTTTTTTTTGGTTAGAAGACCTCAGCTAAGTTCCTGAAAAGGCTTCTCCCAAGACCTTCAAGGACCTGATCGACTCTGCAGAATCTGCTATGAAAGGTGATGAAACTGATGATTCAGGTTAGACTATATTTCAGAATAAGATGATCTATACGCGTTCATGCATTTTTTGCTGAAGTTGTCACATCTGTTATTTAGAATGGGGCAGCGATCTTGCATCGATTCGTCTCCTCCTTGATTTGATTCTACCATCACCACAAGGCTGCAAGAGACCTGGATAGATGTCCTCATATCAAGCTGAACAACACCTTGTCTTCAAAAAGGTAAATTTGGACCTATTGTCTGCCTAAAAATATTGCCATTTGGGTTGATTGTATTGTGGAAAACTAATATAAAGACGACCAATTGGAGAGCTGACTTTGTGTTATTTTTGTCTTTGGCAGGGACCAGCATACAAGAACACCTTGATTGCATTAAAGAGACCACACAGCGTACCTGCTCGCTGCCGGTGATGCTGATATGACAATAAACTCAATGACTACTACTACTACCTGCTCACTGATGGGACAAAGAGGAACTGCATTCATGGATGCTACATGCAACTGTCAATTAGTTTTCTGCAATCTTGTTCAAATCTACCGGTCATATTTGTTCATGTCTAGGCAAATTTGATTATTTTTTGCATTTAATTTTTTCCTTCTGTGCAACACCTCGTGAATGTGATAATTTGACCTTTACACACCTGGCATATGTTTTAAAGGAGCCATTTTGCCCATTTGTTAATAAACTTTGGATTTATACATCTGTCTGAAGACTCTTGATATATAATTGTGTAATTTTTTTTTTGCACTGTACAGAATACTTTTGCACCTAACCCTATTAATAACACTTATAGTGTAATGCAATGTAATTAATATAGTGTAATCCAATGGAATTAAATCAACACCAGGGGTGTTAATGTGGTGTGTTCAGTGTTACAAGATTTTAAATGTTCCATTACTTTTTAACATCCTGGCTGTAGATAAAGCAGGCTATTTAATTTATGGCATTACATTTAAAATTAACATTTAAAAACGATTGAAATTCCATTGAAATCACGTTGATCCTTAGTTCAGTTGGAATTTCAACATTGTTTCAATATTCCTGATAATTGAAATACCATTGAAATTCCGTTGATCTATGGACAGGATTTCAACGTTGTTTCAATATTAAAACAGGGTGCAAAATGATGTAGAATCAACATCAGAGTTCGATGTTGATTCAATGACTTAATGTTGAAAACGGAATATTGATTTAACATAGTTTCACGAGTTCACACTTACATATAATTTGAATGGGTAAGTTTAATGCGTATATGGCGTGCTGTCCGGAGGGAGGGCTCCGAGCTCGGAGTTCAGCCCGAACCCAGAGTACTCCCCCCGTATGTAAGTGTTTAGTACTAGAAGTGTGGAGAAGGGGTGGTGGAGGGATGCTGCAAAAACTGTCAATGGAATGAGGTGAGACTGCTGAGTATTTATACCTCTCACCATTGATTGCTGAGTGCTTTCCGCTTGTGTTAATTATCTGAACGTGCTCCTCCCGAACCTTGTTAATAAAACATCATTTCAATGACTGTTTGCTATCTGGGTATGATATTAAAAAAATCTCAGCTCTCAAATTCTGTCACTTTTATTACGAAATTCAAACAAAATACCGTTTTGGCGCTTGTAAATGTGCGATCATCTCTACTAGCTAATAGTAAATAAACACGAATTAACAATGTTAAAAGAAACAGTACAACTTACCGAAATGTATATTCATCATACATAATATCGATCAATCAGTGTTTTTCAACCGCGGGAATAAAACGCATTATATTTAATTAGAGTTATTTTTAACCAGTTTATCAGATTAGGCTCTCTGTATGTTTATGTTACAGCATTAAGGTTAGGTGAGATTTTTTTTTCTTGAGAAGAATTAATGCCTATCTTGTGTACCTAATATTTATCCAAATTAGTCAATATTAAATCAAATCACAAGAATTGAACTGAATTCGTCGTTTTGCTTTGTATTAACGTTAACTTATCCTGTGCAGGAGCTTCTGTTAGGGTGCCGCTGGCGTTTTCCTCAGAGACCGTTAAAATATTAGCGTTGGCTGATTGTTCAGGGTAAGATAAGTCTTCCATGTTTTCTATTGTTTGTAAGGTTATGTCGATAACGCGCGTATAGCTGTATTTAACTGTTTGTTTTTGTTTGTTTGTTTGTTGCTTAGCGACTCCTGTCTGTGGAACGTCGTGACGTAACCACTCTCCGAGAATACTGTTTCCGGGTCCAATGGTCGGCTGACAGAGACAGAGCGCAACGCGTCATAATCTGAAGACCACGCCCACCAAGGGGGAAAACGTCTCCATACGCTGATTTCACGCAGCCGCCATTTTGAAATCGAAAGTGAGGCTCCGGTGGGAAGAACCCCGGAAGTAAAGATAAACAACAATGCCTTGGATTACCAACCTGAAGCTGCTGCCGCGATTTACACTATTGGATGTTAATATTCAATATAGGATATGTATATAGTTCATTCCTGCTTCTTTTTTTACCTTCTGAATTATGTATAAAAAAAAATATTTTCTTTATAAATGAATTTCACTGTATATAGTCTAAAGTATTAAAGAAATGTATGTACATTTTTAGAATTGACACAACATCATTAAACACAACAATATGCCATCGCATTCACGACTCTCCTGTGATTAAAGGCGACACTTCCGGTTTTCTGCCCACCGGAGCCTCGCTTTCGATTTCAAAATAACGGCTGCGTGAAATCAGCGTATTGACTTTGCATTGCGAGAGGCTGCCTCCTTGTCATTTCTTGCTTCTAATAAAATACAGAATAATGCCTAAAAGCTGCTGTGTGACAAGGTGTACAGCAAACAAGCTAAGAAACCCAGAAATAATTTTTCATAAGCTGTCGACCCCAAAAAACGAGCGTTTGAGGACATAAAAGTGGATACAGGCTGGAACAAATGGGTAAATTGTGGGATCCTGACACTCAGTATGCACTAAAAAATACACTACGTGTGCAGTAAGTTAAACATTTGGTCACTGGTGAGTCAAATATCCAAATGTCAGTTTTATATATTATATTTCTGTAAGATAAACTATCCTGTGTTGCCGATTACAGTCTCCTCCGGCGGGCGTACGTTAGTTCTCAGAGTAATGAGACACGTGACGCTCTGTCTCAACTGCCTGTATCCACTTTTATGTCCTAAACACTCGTTTTTTGAGGTCGAGAGCTAATAAAAACGTATTTCTGTTTTTTTTTAGCTTGTTTGCTGTACACCTTGTCACACAGCAGCTTTTAGGCATTTTTCTGTCTTTTGTTAGAAGCAAGAAATGACAAGGAGGCAGCCTCTCGCAATGCAAAGTCAATGGAGACGGTTGGATTGTTTTCCCCCTGGGTGTGGGCGTGGCCTAAATACGCTCTGTCTCAGGTCTCTGCAGAGCAACAAAAGGCGTGCCTCAATTTTGGTAGGCGTTTTACAACCTCTGTGCCTGGTTTGCTAAAACTTGAGTGGGCGATTCCTAATACTTGAATATGCTTTTCCTAATCAGATATGAGTGATAAAGCGATAAAGTGGTGAAATGAGGAGAGAGATCACCTGTCCTGCATATGGATGTAAGTGGATTTTTGTAAATTCTCATTTTGTCTAAGTTAACGTTTTAATTAGTTTGTGTAAATTTGCTTGCAACATGATTAGACAGAAAAAGCTCCAAGAGGTCTGCCACTTACAATATATCGCTAACCATTATTAGCAAACATTCGCTAACTTTTTGGTGCAGAAGTTTGTTACTTAAGTGTTGATAGTGGTAGTTTGCTTAATTTTTTCCTGTCGGCGTATTCTAATATATATATAAAAAAAATAGTTTACTTGTCAGACTAGAAAACAATAGTTGTAAACAAATGTTAATGGGCTATTCCACCGAATAGGTGCCATTTATGTCCCCAGGAAATTATGGCCAGGTTTCGCAGACAGGGTTTAGCCTAAACCAGGATTAGTCCATAGTTCAATTAGGACATTTAAATAATTTTCATAAACATGCTTAGAAAAAAAAAAAAACAGTGTTCACCTTGAGACAAAACAAAGGCACTGATATATTTTAAGATCAGTCAGTGCAAGTTTATTTCAGTTGGAACAACTCAGACTTACATTTTAGTCTAGGACTAGGCTTTAAAATTGTTTGTGAAACTGGGGGGTATAGGTACTAATATGTACAAAAAATAACTATATACATTTTAAGGAAAGTGTTGTGCACATTAATCTAACTGCAAATTTTATCTAATTAAAAAATTATTAAAAACTATAATATTTTGGATAAATTACGTTTAAATTTATTTTGACAGAGAAATTGCTCAGAGCCTGTGTCCTGGGACATGGACAGAATTCTATTCTGAGGACCTCGGGGTATGTTTCATTTTACACCAAATGTGATTGAAAATTTTAATGAATTAGGAATTTAGTGGTACTAGTTCAAAATGATATCATATGTAATTTACTTATATCTAGGTTATACCTCGACAAGAGATGTCTTGCAGCTGTGGAGTCTTCATTCTAATGGTAGGATCAATGGCTACTATTGGTTCTGCAGGTGCCATGTCAGAATTAAACCCATGTGCAGTTATTAATACATAATTCATGTTGCAGTATGCTCTCTATGTCATCTTGGGGGGAACATTTGACTTTTCAGAGGTGGGGTTTCCAAGCTCATTAAAAAACATTCTGTAAGTTTAAGAATAGTTTTGATAAGCTTTTTCTAACTATAGTCAGACATACCAAGTATAAGAAGATGGTGGTCTGTCCTTTTGCTGGAGAAATTCCCACCAAGGTGTTCTTTCTTTCTTTCTTTTTTATTGTTATTAGTCATTTTCTAAAAAATATTGACAAGGATGACAAAATGCCTTAACCGTTAGTGTGACTTTTAGTTGTCATATCTTCATGCAATGAAACTTCATATACTGTATTATTAATGTGTTTTTATGTCATAAATGTATCAAGATCGGTCATGGAAATCCAGCAAAGAAAGAGAAGGCGGACTGACAAGCCACACAAAACTGGTATGATTTATTTTGTTTGAGGTGCTCTGATTATTTATAGTAAATGTTGACTGTCATTTACTGATGTTCTTCATTTGTCCCTTCATAGTGGCAACTGGCATGTATTTGTTATTACTCAATTTATAAAATGCAAGGGAATCATTAAAACCACAAGAAGTTCAGATTATGTTTTGTTCATGTATAGCTTCCTCCGCTGGTCCTTCGTGAAATCTTACTGGAGGTTGTGCTTCAAGATGGTGATGTTGCAATGGCCTCCCCTGCTGGTGCTTCAACAGAATTGTGAGCATGGAAAGTTTCCGCCGAGAGGCTCACTTTCGGTGGTTGGACAGTAAGTTTTATTAGTGTCACTGTTTGGTTAATCACAGCTCTCTCTCTGTTTTTTCTCAGTTATGTATGGTTGAATATTAAGACAATGATGAGGTCAGCTGACAACTTTTTTTCTTTTAGGTGTCATGAACTGGAAGGCATTCAGTGAAAATTTCAGAAACCTGTACAGGGTTCCATACAGTCTATCCAGATGTCTCCATTGTGAGACTACATACAAAGACTGTGGTGAAGGCTACAGAGGAAGAGGGCAAAGAGGTGTGATGCATGGGGTTCTTTGGCTCTGATGACTTCCAAGGAGACTGCGGAGACAACTGTTTCTATGAGGCTGGAGGAAGCATCTAATGTTTCATGCAATGTGTTCCTCATGTTTGAACTTGCCACATTTATTGCTTATTTTATTTTATTGGATTCTCTCTTTTTTACTATTACATTAAGTAGAGAATGCTTCATCATTTTGGTTACAGTATCTATACGGTCAATAAAGTGATGCTAATGTTTAAAGTTTTCAGAGTCATTATTCTAAGTTAACACATTTTACCTTAATTTAAAGGTCAATACGTTTTACTTTATATATCATTTAATGTAAGCTACAAATATCACTTAAATATCAGTCATTACATATAAATATCATATTTTGAAAAATACAGGTGAGAAAGACCAATACAATAATTTTCACCATTGCTTTAAAGTAGGATTTGGTAACTTTATTGGAAATTGCTATTAATTTTCCTTGTTAATCACCGTTACAACTTAAAATAAAACAATGCAATTATAAATAATTGAGTAACTAGATGTACCGCATCGCGGTACAAAATATGACCGCCGCTCAGGCCTGCACTGGCTTTCCACAAAAATAAATGACGTGGAGTAATTTGGCTGTATTGCGTGTTTATGTATATACCTAAAAAAAGTAATAGTATGTGCATGTCTGTCTGTGTGTGTGTGTGTGTGTGTGTGTGTGTGTGTGTGTGTGTGTGTGTGTGTGTGTGTGTGTATGTGTGTGTATTTGTGTATGTGTGTGTCTGTGTGTGTGTGTGTGTCTGTGCGTGTATGTATGTGTGCGTACATGTGTGCGCGTGTGTGTTTGTGTGTGTGTGTGTCTGTGCGTGTGGATGTCAGTGTGTGTGCATGCTTGCGTTTGTTTGTATTCCTGCATGTGTGTGTGTGACAGTATCATCCTAAACCAGCAACCCTTCGCTCAACAGCACCATCTACAGGCCGATGAGTGTACAGTCACTAAATGTGCACATAAATGAATTTATTTTATACCCCCCCCCCCATGGATGAAATTCTACAAAACTTAGCAGAGGATACCCCCAGAGGTTGTCAAGTTAATCATACACATGAAATATGGTGCAGTTCTGAACATCTCCACTGAAGATATGGGCGATTAAAGCAGAATAATATTGCCTTTTCATTTTTTATGGGAGGGGCGCAAATCACAAATGAGTGATTATGGGCTAGGTTGATGTGCCATAAAAATTTCTTCATCCTCGGTGCCAAGGTTCAGGTAGTTATTTAGGAAAAACTGCATTTTTGGGGGTTTGGGGGGGCCCAGCGCGGGGGGTGAGTGGCCCCCGGGGACCAAACGAAATTATTCCGTAGAAGTGTAGTGGGGCTACATGCCCACCAAATTTCATGTTCCCCGGTGCTTCGGTGTCCCTGGTATCGTTGACGAAAAATTTACGGGGGCCCCAGCGCGGGGAGGGGGGAGTGGCCCCCGGGGACCAAACGAAATTTTTCCGTAAAAGTCTAGTAGACGAACATACCATAAAAATTTCTTCATCCTCGGTGCCACGGTTCAGGTAGTTATTTAGGAAAAACTGCATTTTTTTGGGTTTGGGGGGGCCCAGCGCGGGGGGGGAGTGGCCCCCGGGGACCAAACGAAATTTTTCCGTAAAAGTCTAGTAGACGAACATACCATAAAAATTTCTTCATCCTCGGTGCCACGGTTCAGGTAGTTATTTAGGAAAAACTGCATTTTTTGGGGTTTGGGGGGGCCCAGCGCGGGGGGGGGGAGTGGCCCCCGGGGACCAAACGAAATTTTTCCGTAGAAGTCTAGTGGGGCTACATGCCCACCAAATTTCATGTTCCCCGGTGCTTCGGTGTCCCTGGTATGGTTGACGAAAAATTTACGGGGGCCCCAGCGCGGGGGGGGGAAGTGGCCCCCGGGGACCAAATGAAATTTTTCCGTAAAAGTCTAGTAGACCAACATACCACAAAAATTTCTTCATCCTCGGTGCCACGGTTCAGGTAGTTATTTAGGAAAAACTGCATTTTTTTGGGTTTGGGGGGGCCCAGCGCGGGGGGGGAGTGGCCCCCGAGGACCAAACGAAATTTTTCCTTAGAAGTCTAGTGGGGCTACATGCCCACCAAATTTCATGTTCCCCGGTGTTTCGGTGTCCCTGGTATGGTTGACGAAAAATTTACGGGGGCCCCAGCGCGGGGGGGGAAGTGGCCCCGGGGACCAAATGAAATTTTTCCGTAAAAGTCTAGTAGACCAACATACCACAAAAATTTCTTCATCCTCGGTGCCACGGTTCAGGTAGTTATTTAGGAAAAACTGCATTTTTGGGGGTTTGGGGGGGCCCAGCGCGGGGGGAGAGTGGCCCCCAGGGACCAAACGAAATTTTTCCTTAGAAGTCTAGTGGGGCTACATGCCCACCAAATTTCATGTTCCCCGGTGTTTCGGTGTCCCTGGTATCGTTGACGAAAAATTCAGTAGGTGACGAAAAAAAAAAAAAAAAAAACTTTGACAATCCCTATATGACCGGCTAGCTACGCTAGCGGCGGTCATAATAAAGTAATTTTTAATACTTTTAGCTTTTAAGGTTTACATTTAGAGAAAAATTGCATGCAGGTAGGAGAGAATATTATAAAATATAATACACACTCAGGCTATTATATACAAGATCTGTATCTTATAACATAAGAACGGGAAATTTGGTTTATAAAAGAATTCCATATTAAAGATCTCTCAGTAGTTTAATGTAACACTTTAAAAAAAAAAAAAAAAGGTACTGTAGCCTGTATTTTATACACATTTTATTTTGACATAAATGTCGCGATATCGACATAATAGTAAAAATCAAGAAAAAAACGAGAAATAATAATAACGCATTTCCAAACGATAAATAATAATAACGCATTTCCGCTTCTGAAGGGCTTCCGTACGGTTTTGATTGGATGGTTGGAAAATGCCTAGACCGATTTGAAAACGCCCAATAATTGGGAAACACCTTCTTGTTGTTCCGCAGAGACGTATATTTGGTTCTTGTCGCTACTCGATCCGTACCGGTAACACGATCTGTACTGCGCATGTGCGAGAACGCGTCTCCTTCCTGTCTGATGTCGAAACCATTTACGGCAGTTGTTGTTCGACACTACACGATCAGTATCGTAACTGAAGCACCTTAACTGACTTTTATTTATCCTTTGTCGTTTTATTTATTGTTTATTTTATTTTATTTGAACTTTAATTTATTTTCTTCTCCCTACAGTTGTGTGTTATTTTACGTGCTCCGTTTCCTGTTAACACTCATATTTTTGTCAATTCTGTATAAGCCAGTTATTGTTGTAAATTTTACATCTAAAAAAAGAACAACAAAAAAAAAAACGATCCGTATCGGAAATAGTTATTTACTAGTGATTATCTTAACATAAATAAATAAATAAATATATATTTCATTTCATTTCATTTATTTATTTATAAAGCACAAATAAACACAACTGACGTATATATATATATAAACATCAAGGCTACATTAAATTGATTCAATTAAATAAATGGAGAATTAAATCGTTTATGTATGGGAAATACAGATGTGCATTAAGTGTGGGCATTATAATGGTTGGAGTGTGCGATCAGCCTCCTCTGCAGAAGTAATACTGTAATATATTGTAATATTTACAATATTACTATATATAATATTTCATTTGGTAAAGGTTTGTTCTACTTATTTCAGAATACTTTAACAAATGTCTGCACTCAAGAAAACACAAAAAAACACAGGATAAAATTATTTATTTATTTATTAATAAATGAATTCATCCATACCTACCTCCATCCATCTATCTATCTATCATCCATCCCTCCATCCATCTATCCATCCATCATCCATCCATCATCTACCCCTCCATCTATCCCTACATTTATATCCATCCCTCCCTCCCTCCTTCTATATCCATTCCTCCCTCCTTTCTTCCTCCTCAATCCCTCCCTCCTCCATCCCTCGCTCGCTCGCTCGCTCACTCTCACACACACACGCACACAGCCACACACACACACATGCTCTCACTCGCTCGCTCTCACACACACGCTCTCCCTCCCTCCTCCATCTCTCCTCCATCCCTCCCTCCCTCGCTCGCTCGCTCACTCTCACACACACACACACACACACACACACACACACACACACACACACACACACACACACACACACACGCACACGCACACAGCCACACACACACACACATGCTCTCACTCGCTCGCTCTCACACACACACACACACGCTCTCACTCGCTCGCTCTCACACACACACACACGCTCTCACTCGCTCGCTCGCTCTCACACACACACACACACGCTCGCTCTCACACACACACACACGCTCTCACTCGCTCGCTCGCTCTCACACACACACACACACGCTCTCACTCGCTCGCTCTCACACACACACACACGCTCTCACTCGCTCTCACACACACACACACACGCTCTCACTCGCACACGCTCTCACTCGCTCGCTCTCTCACACACACACGCTCTCACTCGCTCGCTCTCACACACACACACACGCTCTCACTCGCTCGCTCTCACACACACACACACACACGCTCTCACTCGCTCGCTCTCTCACACACACACACGCTCTCACTCGCTCGCTCTCACACACACACACACACACACACACGCTCGCTCTCACACACACACACACACACACGCTCGCTCTCACACACACACACACACGCTCGCTCTCACACACACACACACACACACACACACACACACACATGCTCTCACTCGCTCGCTCGCTCTCACACACACGCTCTCCCTCCCTCAATCCATCGCACCACCACTGGCGAATCAATGGCACCTGCTCCTAAAAACACACACAAAAATAAAAAAATAATATTTGATACATATGAGTTTGATGGGATACTTGTGTGGAAATCCAGCTTACCTCTGTGTATATTAATGGACAGGAAGTACAGGTACTGAGAGCATACTGTGAAATACAAATAACACTGTAAGACTTTGATTTTTATTATCTAACAGCTCTGACAAATGAATTATTCTTACCATCAGCATGTAAACAGCACAGGAATTCTCTGAACACTGTTGAAGAGAAACCTGTAAAAGGGAAAGTCTATCCAAAGTCATTTTAAAAACAACTGCTAGCTTGTTTAAACATTTATACATGCATACTTAAATTAGTTTTACACAATTCCATCCTTTAAAACATACCCCAAGGTTTCTTCCTGTTTTTTCAGTCCAGGATCCTGGGTCAATGGAGCTTGCAATGTGCCTGGCATTCCAAAGAAAACACAAAATACATAATATGTAATTAAATGATCAGTTATGTATGCTGATAACGAGGCTTTTATGTGAAGGAAATTGTAACCAAATAACATGACTGGAACAAGGCTAGTAAATGAATTATCTTTTGTCTCTCTCAACCTAAATATGGTTCTGTAAGTCTCCAAAACCATCAGGACGAAGAGAATCAAGGAAAAGTATCTCCCTTTTAGCTACCAACATTAATATCCATGAAAATAGAACTCACTTAACCCTACCTGTTGAATTTAAAATGTTACAGCTAGAAAGTTTATAGAAAAGAAACTCAACACAGAGCAGATAGTGATCCGCTTCATCCGGCTGGCTGCTCCAAGCTGGAAATAGTATGAGATCCTTGGACCTCACGTTTTCCTAATAGTTTTGGAACAAAATATTATTCAATAATCAATAATCATAAACTTCTGTGCCTGTTCCCAAAAGAGTTATTTCTTGGTTGATGAGTATATGATAGCAAAACATTTAGCAAAAGATAGCAAACTTTTGAACAATACCCGTTCTTGTCTTAGGACAACTTTGATTAACTTTTTTGATCCACTTCAAATATAACTTTTAAATCAAGGAGGTATCTAACAATCAAAGGTGGCAAAAGTAGACACATTCTTAAGAATAGATCTAAGATACCCATTAAGTATGTAAAATTACCCATTCTTTCACATCCTGGATAATTGTAGACCAATAGTAGCCAGCAATAACCCGGTTTTGAGTGCCTCTGACACCACTATGATTGCCAGTCCCAGGGTTATGGTGGCACTCCGTGAGAACAGACCTCTTCTTTTCCTCTGACAGGACAACTAGCCGGATGTACTGCATACTGGGGCCGATGTAGAAGAGTCTGTCGTCTGTTTTAAAAGGAAAAAAGAAAACGTCTGAAAGAGTTGAAGTTCAAAGTAAATAGAAAAATATCATATTACTATCTGATATCTGACAGGTTTAACTACATTAAAGTCACGTATTAATACCCAGATATGGGAGCTGAAAAAGTACAGTTAAAATAACTTGATATTTTAAACAAATTTGTCCATTTAGCACATGAGGTTGTACCAGTCAGTCAGTTCTCTTCTATTTTTCATTATACAATCTTCCGGTTCTTATACCCCCGGTTTCACACAGACAAGGCCCAGAGAGTAAAATGCATATTTGAGCTGTTTTAACTGAAAGCAACACCGTGACTGATACATCTTAAAATATGTCTCAAGATGCACACCAGTAATGTTTATTTTTCTAAGGCATGTTTATAAAAGCTGGGTGTAACGATACCCTCATTTCACGATTCGATACATATCACGATACTGAACTCACGATACGATATTATTGCGATACTCCCAAGAAATATTATAAAAGGTTAACACAAAATGCACTGTTGATTAAAATGCTAACTTTGATATTAAATTGTGGGTTTAAATGAATAGGCTTGGACTTGGTGTTTGTAACCTAAGAACAATGGTGCCACCAGAATAAAGATATTCATGATTCTGAAGCTGAAAATACTGAATTATTTTAGACGAATATTTTTAACAT
This sequence comes from Leuciscus leuciscus, assembly GCF_965113295.1. Lineage (NCBI taxonomy): Eukaryota > Metazoa > Chordata > Actinopteri > Cypriniformes > Leuciscidae > Leuciscus > Leuciscus leuciscus. Next base: position 70,465 of record NC_138727.1, read on the forward strand.
TCTGGTAACATAAGACGTTTGGGATTATCAGGACCCACAAATATTCCCCATTGCATTATTATACATTATAATCAACATTATATAGTAGTTTAATGTAGTACTTACACAAAAACTCTGAAAACATCAATTTTATTCCTCACACAGTAATTTTTATTTTGGGTGAACTATCCACGATACATATTATTGTCACTATCCACGATACGTATTGTTGCATTTTTGTATTACGATATATAACGTTAGTCTTATTAGTCTAAGCCTTGTCATAGTTACCTTTGATGATAAAATTCGCAGACGACCGTTTCACTTTCCGACGCTCTTCGTGATTGTCAGGCATTTCTCCTTTTAAGAGAAATTCTTGAACTTTCACATAAAATGCAAAAAAATCCATGTTTTTTTCGCACATGCAGGACAGTACAGTAAAAATCGTGACAGTAAAGTACGGATCGAGTAGTGAATAGTGACGTTGACGTAAAAACATTGACTATGACAGGAAGTGGCAGGAAAAACTTCGTTCTCGCACATGCGCAGTACAGATCGTGTTACCGGTACGGATCGAGTAGCCACAGTTCTGTCGATCTGTCCTACCTTGTCAGATTTGCCTACAGTAGCACAAAATTATAGCCATATCTATCGGTCCATCCTTTCACATCGTAAAATCCTGCTGCGCGTCTGTGACCCCATAGAATAATTCAGTGAAACTTTGCCGCAGACCATTAGGGCACGTTAGCGAGATTTTACAGTACAGAGTAACGTTACCTCAGATTGTCCAGTGCGAAATAAACACAGTCTACGTTTCTAATCTGTAGTTCCTGGACAGATGTTACAAACTCACCATAAAACAGATTATAATGTAAATTGATGATGCAAATTGAAATAAGATTAGTTATTGAGATCATTTATAATCAAGCAGAACAATATAGAAAAGAGATTATTAATCAAATTAATTTCAGAAATTCTAAATCATGCAACACTGAGGCACAATACAAAACCAGTAAAACAATCACATTAACTAGTAATATAAATAAGACCACATTGTGCTATAGACTGTTATCAGTGCAAATGACAAAGGAAAATACACTCAAACTATACCACACACGTTTTGCACATAAACACATTTAGGTGTTGAAGCTGCAACATTTAAGATGTGCATGACGGTGGAAACGGGACATTACACTTGAAGTACTTAGAAATGTCTCATTTATACTTATAACATTTGTTAAACGAGCTTAAATCTTGGCAATATGTATTAAAAATGCTATAAAAATACTATAACGTAATATATGACTGAAAATTAAGGAATTATCATGCAAGCCAGTAGTTGTATCGAGTATTTCTTAAAAGTTTAGAGGATTTAAGTTAATCCGTAGACATTAATTCATGAAGTAAAAAATAAAAATGTAAAATGTGTTAAATCAACCTATTATGCTGGGTTAAATAAACAACCCAATTTGCTGGGTAAAATTAACCCAACATGTGTTCTGTCCAACCCAGCCCTTGGGTTGTTTTTAACACAGTGTTTTTTAGAGTATATATATATATGACATTTCGGTTCATAAATTATTGAATGGCAAAGACATTCAATTGAATTCAACTCATGTTTATTTGTATAGCACTTTTCACAATACACATCGTTTCAAAGCAGCTTTACAGAAAGTCCACATTACAGTTTACAGTGATCTGTTATCAGAGATGACTGTCTTGTATTTTAGAAATGTACATATACAAAATCACAGTTAGCTAAAAATGTATTAATTTGAACAATGTAGTAGTTTAATGGACTAACAATGAGCTCACTGAAGTAATTGAATACTTGTGTGTTAACAAATGATGACATTCAGAAAGTCTAGCATTGGTGATGTTGTTTCAGTGTTAGCATCATCTGAAGTCTGACTGACTAACATAAGCTATATCCCCTAACACAGCAACATACATTCATTATTTTTACTATTTGTTGAAATCAGAAAAAAACTACAAATGTAAAGGTTTGTGGAAATGTTTTATAGTTTAGTTGATTAAAGTTTGCATTACAGTTGTAAGCCAGTGTTGATATTATACTGGGTTAGGGTTAAAAATTCATTACATTTTCTTATCTACTGTTTTAAACAATTTTTCTCTCAGTTGTATAAAGGTGACTTGATTTTGGGGCAAAAAACTAAAAGAAAATATCTAACAGCATCAACGCATGTGAAGAAAATAAAATAAATAAATAATAGGCCTGATATAGATTCACTAAGAGCTCAAATTAATATCCGTTTAAAAGCATTATATATGAATACATGTCTTATATTAATTTAAAAGCAAAGTTTAATATTGTCAATAGACTAGACTGATAAGAACATATGAATTAAAAGTAATTATAATATATAATAAATTAGCGGCAAAAGATGAGCAATTTTGTCTCTAAAGTTTATTATAAACTGATTTAATTTGGAGCAAGAGCTACAGGGGGCGTGGCTTCACTTCACTCACAGCCGATTGGTCCAGTTTGGTTTACCCAGACTAATCCTGCTCCTGAGGTTAGCCATAGCGCACGTTACCACGGCGATGAACACCGCTAAACACCAATTCACCTTCTAGAGCCTAAAATAAAAAAGGTTGCTCAAACTAATCTCACACTTACCCGAGTAGCGACAGGCCACAAGTCTATTAGCATTCAGCAGTGCGGGAAACTAGCAGAACTCAAGACTCAGTCATTTATCCTCATCATCTGATTCTCAAACCACTAACCCAACATGGCGTCAGTTGCTCGAACACGTCCCACTGGTGTTTGCAGAATGGGTTAGACGAGGCGCACTGGCCAGACTGGTCAAGATTGATAGAAGAATTACAACTCAAGATTTGTTTATCAAAAACCAACCTCACATATAATGCTTGATGTCCTTGAACTGTATAAGAACACACACTCACTTTAAGTCAAAGACTGAAATATGTTACTAATATGACAGGGTTCTGCAAAATATAATTAAAACAAACTTGCAGCAAAAATGAGCATCAGTTTTCATTTTTAAAATCAACAAACCATCAATAACATTATGTGAAGTTAATGTCACTATCACTGAACATCAATGAAATCAATTCCAGGAGACTCAAGTTGATGGCGAAACCTTTATTAACACATAAAACAGTGAAACATGAGTTTAGCGCTTGCCACCGACGCGAGGAGCGTTGACCTTCATGGGCTTGGCGATCTTCTGTTTCGGCGCGTTCTTGGCCGGGGCCTGAACACAAGACCAACACGTTACTGACTACATGAAGGGCTTCAAGAGGACTCAGTCATTACTGTAGAGTGTAATAAAGTGTAGGACTATAAATGACACTGAGCACCCATTCAGAGAGCGCTAGGTGTAGACATAGCCCTTCTGCTCTATGCCACCTTACGACACAGACGCGACAGAATCAGTCACACTGCAACGCCTCAAGGGGCAAAACATGATCACATGACCAGGTGTCTCTGAGCTGAAGCCTGGAGGATGAAGATCTCACCTTGGTGCTCTGAGCCGACGGCTTCTTCGTCGCTTGCTTCGCCTTCTTGGCCTCTTTAGCCGCCCTGAAACATCAGATCGAGATCACAGTGAGAAGAGGAACACTAGATCTCAGTCACAGCTCAGCTTATAGACTCACACTATAAACACACTTTACTGTCCTCTGTTCAGGACAATCTGTTCACACTGGAATCTAATACTGGCAATGTGAATCAACAGTTATATCCAACTTTATATATAAAGCTTCGAGATCTGAAATCTAGAGTCTAAAACACTAACACAGTCACTAATAGACTCATGCATAACCACACAATGAAGCGGTGTCTGAGTCCGTAACCACAAAGTCAACTTGCAAAAAATTATATTTATATCATCTTTAGGGTAAATTTGAAGCATTTAATTATTGCAACAAAAGCTCAGCCATTACACCGGTTACATCATCGCCCAGCTGTGGCACCTCTGGCTGCAACTAAACTAACTGAAGCACTGGTGCGCGTGTCTGACTGGCTAATAATGTCAGATCTGCATCTTAACATTAACAAAACAGTCTGCATGTTCTTCTCTAAGAGGTCCACAAGTGTACAGCCGGCTGATGCTTCTACTGAAGGAGAGAAACTCATGGTTGTGTCCAATTTTAAATACCTCAGCATTATTTTAGACTCTAATTTAACTTAAAAAGCATGTTAAAAGGTTGGCTAATACCATCAGATATAACCTGGCTAACTTCAGACACATAAGGCCATATCATACTGTTTCACAAGCTGGTCCCAAGCAAACATGACAACTCTTAAACCAATAGAAACCCTTTATAAGCAAACTTTAAAATTACTAGATCAAAACCCTATCAGCTTTTACCACTGCCATATCACTACTAAACACAACTTATTCAATTGAGAGTTTCTTACACTTTCAAGATGCCTGCCTCATTTTCAGAATATTCCATTGGCTTGCCCCTCCAGCACTGGGAGACTGCACACACCAGCACTGGGAGACTGCACACACCAGCACTGGGAGACTGCACACACCAGCACTGGGAGACTGCACACACCAGCACTGGGAGACTGCACACACCAGCACTGGGAGACTGCATACCAGGGTTTCTCAAACTCTGTCCTGGAGGGCCACTGTCCTGCACAGTTTAGCTCCAACCCTGATCAAACACACCTGAGCAAGCTAATCAATATCTTCAGGATCACTAGAAACTCACAGCTAGGTGTGTTTGATCAGGGTTGGAGCTAAACTGTGCAGGACAGTGGCCCTCCAGGACTGAGTTTGAGGAACCCTGCTGTATACACCAGCAGAGCAGCAGTGCAGGGCCACTAGGGCAGCCACATCTGTTTTCTATCTTTCATGTATTCTTTTTTTATTTTGTATTAATGTGATACAGGGTTCTTGCAGGTTTCAGCAAGTCAAATTTAAGACCTTTTTAAGACATTTTAAGACCATAAAGTTTGAAATTTAAGACCTACATTGCCAAAAAAAAAATTCAAATCAAAGAATTCATTTTATTTTAATTAAAGTTATTGAAAAAACATTAATTTAATTTACAGATAAAACAATCACATTAGTAACCTTCCACACCCAACAACGTGTGTCAGAATCAGATATATTTTTTTTTTATAGAAAATTGTACTATGCATATTATACTGTAAAAAACACATAATTAGTTGATTTTAGTTGATCATAACTAGAGATGAAATGGCATGAACATTTCATTTCAATGATTATTGTGACAAAAATGACCACGGTTATCACAGAATCCTGTTCAAAAAGTACTAATACTACACAATGTCGAAAACCAGCAAATAACAAATAAAATGAGCATCAATATGCACTTTGTTTACATAAACATTAAAATAATATCATTAAAAATTATAGCCAGATTTAAAAAGTGTCTTGCAACATGTTATATACTAACATATACAAGTTCAAATAAAGTTGACAAAAAAGTTTTTTTATAAAAAGATAAACCTCACATATTTCAGACTTTAAATCATTTTTTATAAAAAAAAAAATACTGACATTTACAATGCACTTTAGCTTATCTTTTATTATTAATAGTAAAATTCGGTCGGATTTTCCCGTGGCGTCTGTCGTTGCTATGCAACTATGCACTGCGCTCTCCACAATGACAAAGACGTTTTAGTAGCTAATGGATTTCCACCGGTGAGAAACGCTTGCTGTAGCTCTGCTTCAAGATTTATTTACGGAGAAGAGAAAAACACCCGTAGTGTTTGAGTGCACCCGCATCCTTCCAGTTGGGTGAGCTTTCAATGTTGTTACGGAAAGGGGCGAAGCTGATTGGTTGGTTCTTGTCACATGACCTGCGGTGCGTTTGCGGCATTCTGAAGAGTTGAGATTTTTTTTATCTCGCTGCGCCTGGAAAAAAACGAGCGCGCGCCTACATTTGAACGAACTTGAGCGCGCAAAAGATGCGATATGTGAACGGCCTGTTGGCGAGACCTTTTTTAGACCTAACTAAATTAAATTTAAGACCACGGATGAAAATCTGGCCGTTTTTAAGATATTTTAAGGCCTTAAATTTAAAGTTCAGAATTTTTGACTTTTTAAGACCCCGCGGGAACCCTGGTGATATGATGATGTGTTGGATTAGGGTTAGGGTGAGGGTTAGGGTAACCTTGACCTGCCAAGGGACTACAGATGAAAATGAGTGCTAACTCTGGCGCATTTACATTGAGTGTAAACAATGTCAATTGATGTGTATTGTCCGTTTTAAAGGGATACTCCACTTTTTTTGGAAATAGGCTCATTTTACAACTCCCCCAGAGTTAAACAGTTGAGTGTTACCGTTTTCGAATCCATTCAGCCGAGTTTCTGATATTTAGAAGAATGTCAGTAACCAGACAGTTTCTGATCTCATTGACTTCCATAGTATATATTTTTTCCTACTATGAAAGTCAATGAGACCAGAAACTGTCTGGTTACTAGGGCTGAACGATTAATTGCATTTGCGATAATATCGCGATATGATGAAACGCGATTTTTAAACCGCAAAAGCTGCGATTACACTCTGGTCACGTGACACGCGAGAGAAAAGCAGTCATCAGCATCAACTTGGCACGCTACGTACATAGGCCTGGCATACAGGAAAGAACAGTTTATGTTTGATTTATGTGATATTATGTTATTATATATATAATTAATATATAATGTATAATAATATATTCAGAGAATTTCAGAATCGAGTCTGAGCTTAGTTTTTAAACAGATGCGTGATGACGCTGCGTGTGCTTTAGAAACAGCCGTATTTTCTCTCTCTCTCTCACTCCCACACACACACACACGAAACCTTCTGAAAAATAATCTTTCATAAATTTCGGAAAGGTTTAAGCGAATTACAAGGACATTCGCGGGCTTTATCGCACTGGTTGCCGCTTTGCTTGATGTTACTCTTGCAGTTCGCTGTCTCGCCCGCCGGAATTTTCCTCACAAATGCTTTACTAAGGCATTATTTACCGTATTTTCCGGACTATAAGTCGCTCCGGAGTATAAGTCGCATCAGTCAAAAAATGCATCATGAAGAGGAAAAAAACATATAAGTCGCACTGGACTATAAGTCGCATTTATTTAGAAATTTATTTCACCAAATCCAAGACCAAGAACAGACATTTAATCTGGAAAGGCAAGTTATTCAACTACACAGAACAACAGGCTGAATAGGTGTCCGGTATGTTAACGCAACACATTAACAGTTATTCAGCTACACAATAGCATAAAGAACATATACCTGGGAGGCTGAATAGGCTAAATTAACATAAGCCAGCGAGTCCAACAAGCAAGTTACCAGTAAACAAGTTCACCAAGCTCCCGCGATCTCATTCCACATCATTTTCTTCATCCTTGGTGTCGCTTTTGAACAACTCCGCCAACTAGAGCGCCCTCTCGCGGCTGTAGATGATAATGTTTTCTCTTGGTTCATCTCAGTCTGAATTAATTTTGATATATAAGTCGCACCTGAATATAAGTCGCAGGACCAGCCAAACTATGAAAAAAAGTGCGACTTATAGTCCGGAAAATACGGTATGTCTTTTGGAATGCAGTTGGCTTATATATTAAAAATATGAAAATCACTGAGAAGGCTGCTTTCAATTTAAAATACTCACGCGCGCTTTGTGTAGAGCGCTCGCGCATGCGGCTGTGAGCGACTTATTGGTTAAATGTACTGGCATCTCAAAATGCTTTTATGATGCGAAATGAATGTAAACACGGTCAGTCATATCTTAAACCAACAGGACAAACCACATCTTATATTTCAAAAGGGATCTGTGCATTAGTGTGAATGCAGCTTATCGTATCTAAACTGAGAAGACAAATCACTCACAGCTCTTGAATGGAAAACGTTCAGACAGCCTACTTTTAAATACTGAAAGCACTCTTTGTTTATTGCTTGTAATATGTTTTTTTTTTTGTTCCTCTTTATTTACTAGCTTTTATATTTTGAAGCTATATTCGTTTATATAGCCTATTTAAAATTCTTAACATGTTTTTTTAATAATTATTTTTTTTAAATACGTATAATTACACAAATAAAGATTTTAACTGTTATTAATAATATTAATTACGAAAAAAAGTAGATCATGAGGTGCTTAAAGATTCCCATCCCTACTATACAATGATTTATTGCTTGTCTTTGTCGAATAATACAGAAGATAAAGAACTTAAAAAGTAATCGCATATTAAATCGCAATCGCAATATTGGTTAAGAAAATCGCAATTAGATTATTTTCCAAAATCGTTCAGCCCTACTGGTTACTGACATTCTTCTAAATATCAGAAACTCGGCTGAATGGATTCGAAAACGGTAACACTCAACTGTTTAACTCTGGGGGAGTTGTAAAATGAGCCTATTTCCAAAAAAAGTGGAGTATCCCTTTAAATAAATAGTAATGAAAACAATTTAGTTCAGTTAGAGAACAGCACAATTAGAAACTGAGCTTGTCTCCTGAACGCAGCGCGAGCCGGTCGAGTCAGACCTCGTGTAGCACGAGTGTGACGAGCTCACTGACGAGGCAGAAGATTCTGGCAAATCCAAATCTAAAGGTGCCTATCTGCCAATATTTTTATTGGGTGTGTTTTTCATTTATAATAATAATAATAATAATAATTACACCCATCATTCAAGCAATTGACATCCCTGAATTGCCACCAAGTCAAAAGCAAAATGCGTTGTCATAGCGATTAACCGGTCACATCCCTATAGAGACAGAGCGCAACGCGTCATAATCTGAAGACCACGCCCACCAAGGGGGAAAACAAACTAACTGTCTCCATTGACTTTGCATTGCGAGAGGCTGCCTCCTTGTCATTTCTTGCTTCTAACAAAATACAGAATAATGCCTAAAAGCTGCTGTGTGACAAGGTGTACAGCAAACAAGCTAAGAAACCCAGAAATAAGTTCTCATAACTTATAACTGGGAAACCAAGATGGCGGCGCGAGTACATCGCGAGGCTCGCGGTCTCTCCAGATTCTGCAATTTAGTAGTATTTTTCTTGCTCATTTCGGGTCTGTTCGTGCAGAACAGTTGTGCCTTAACATCGTACACCCAAGGTGAGCTTTTGGATATTGGTTTGCGAATTTCCGACAGTTTTATGGACAACCTTCGACTCCTTCCTGAGATCGCCAAAACACCCGGGGCTATGCACTCTGCCCGGCCGGGCGGAAGTGCTCGCAGGCGGCGTCGAGATCGTAAACAAAGGCGGGGGAAGCGCGGAGGACTAAGAGCTAAGCTAAAGCTAACACCACACCGGCTCTCTTTACCCAGCATTTTCCTTGCCAATGTACGGTCGCTGTTGAACAAAATGGAGGAGATTCGACTCAACATCACATACAGCAAGAGACTTTTGAACTGTAATGTTCTAATTTTCACGGAAACATGGTTAAACAGCGGAATACCGGACAACGCTATTGAGCTAGCGGGACGCCATACATTCCGGGCGGATAGAACATTAGATGGCTCCGGTAAGACCAGAGGTGGTGGATTGTGCATTTACATTAACAAAGCTTGGTGCACAAACTCTGCTATTGTTGGGAGACATTGTTCAGCTAACCTTGAGTTTCTCATGGTTAAATGTAGACCGTTTTATCTACCGCGGGAGTTCACTTCCACTATTATAACTGCAGCCTATATTCCCCCGGATGCTGATGCCAAGTTTGCTATGAAAGAACTTCACGCAGCCATCAGTAAACAACAGACCGTTCACCCGGAAGCTGCGTTTATTGTTGCGGGTGATTTTAATCATTCAAACTTAAAGTCAGTGCTACCGAAATTTCACCAGCATGTTTCCTGTCACACCAGAGGAAACAAAACCTTAGACCATGTTTACACAAACATGGCTGGAGCTTACGTCGCGACACCCCTCCCCCACCTGGGACAGTCAGATCACCTTTCTTTGTTCCTCACCCCCAAATATGCACCTCTCATCAATCGCGTGAAGCCATCAGTGAAGACCATCAAGGTGTGGCCTGCGGGGGCAGATTCCTCACTCCAGGAAAGGTTTCTACACACAGACTGGAGTATGTTTGCTTCTCAAGCCACCAGTGGCTCTCACACGGACATTGACTGCTACACCTCCTCTGTACTGGATTATATCAATACCACCATTGACAGTGTTACAACCCAGAAGCAGATCACCACATACCCAAATCAGAAGCCATGGATGAACAGGGAAGTGCGACTCCTATTGAAGACACGCAACACTGCCTTCAGATCAGGAGATGCACAAGCCTATAGCACATCCAGAGCAAATCTGAAAAGGGGCATCAAAGAGGCCAAGCACTGCTACAAGCTTAAGATAGAGGGACACTTTTCCAACGCTGACCCTCGGCGCATGTGGCAGGGCATTCAGGCCATCAGTGACTACAAACCCTCTCACTCCACCCCCGCAGCCACTGATGTCAACTTCCTGAACGAGCTAAATGACTTTTATGCTCGCTTTGAAAGAGACAACAGAGAAACTGCCACCAAGCTCAAATCCTCAGCTGACCACCCGCCGATCACACTCTCCTCCACAGATGTCTGCAATGCACTGAGCAGGATCAGCGCGCACAAGGCTGCTGGACCAGACAACATCCCTGGACGCGTACTCAGGGCATGTGCGGAGCAGCTCGCTGGGGTTTTTACAGACATTTTCAACCTGTCTCTTGCCCAAGCAGCTGTACCAACATGCTTTAAATGCACTTCCATTGTGCCAGTGCCAAAACACTCCAGCCCGAAGTGCCTTAACGACTACCGCCCTGTAGCACTCACACCCATCGTAATGAAGTGCTTTGAGCGGCTGGTCCTGGCACACCTAAAAGACTCTCTTCCATCCACATTGGACTCACACCAGTTTGCCTACCGTAGCAATAGGAGCACAGAGGATGCAGTTTCCATGGCACTGCACTCTGTGCTCACACATCTGGACAATAAGAACACTTATGCACGCATGCTGTTTGTTGACTTCAGCTCAGCATTCAACACTGTCATCCCAACTAAGTTAATAGCCAAACTTGGAGACCTGGGCATCAACACCTCCATGTGCAACTGGATTTTGGACTTTTTGACCAATAGACCCCAGAATGTTCGATCAGGCTCCAACTGCTCCACGTCCATCACACTCAACACTGGTGTACCACAGGGCTGTGTGTTAAGCCCGTTTCTCTACTCCCTCTTCACCTCTGACTGCAAGCCTGTGCACGGATCTAATTCCATCGTCAAGTTTGCGGACGACACTACGGTGATTGGTCTCATCAGCAACAACGATGAGACTGCCTATAGGGAGGAGATCAAGCACCTGGCCACATGGTGCACTGAAAATAACCAGCTCCTCAACACCACCAAAACGAAGGAGCTCATCGTGGACTTCAGGAAAGTGTCAAGAGGCACACACGACACCATCCACATCAATGGAATGGCTGTTGAGCGTGTCTCCAGTTTCAAGTTCCTGGGGACCCACATCTCGGCGGACATGACCTGGACAACCAACACCTCCAGCCTGGTCAAGAAGGCTCACCAGCGCCTTTTCTTCCTGAGGACACTGAGGAAGAATCAGCTTTCCTCCACTATCCTGGTGAACTTCTATCGCTGTGCAATAGAAAGCATCCTGACCAACTGTGCTACAGTGTGGTATGGGAGCTGTTCTGTTGCAGAGCGCAAGGCACTGCAGCGGGTGGTGAAAACCGCCCAGCGCATCACTGGGACTCCACTACCTGCCATCGAGCACATCCAGAGGAAACGCTGTCTGCATCGAGCTCGCAGCATCCTTAAGGACTCCTCTCACCCAGCCCACAGACTGTTTTCTCTCCTGCCCTCCGGCAGGCGTTTCAGGTGCCTACGGACCAGGACCAGCAGACTAAAGAACAGTTTTTTCCCCAGAGCTGTCTCTTTATTAAACTCTAACCCTCATTGATCCCACTCCCCTCATATACTGATTGACTCTCCTCTCCCTCCTCACACCTGCCTCCATTTTGTTATTTGCAATACTATAATGTTCATTTGCACTGCTGACTGTTATTACAGAAACAACTGTTTACATATGCATCTTGCACTACTACCTTGACTGGAATATGCTCAATTTGCACTGCCGACTGTTTATTTACAGTACCGACTGTTTACATATACATTTGCAATACCATACTTTAACTGTAATATGCAATTACTTCCACTGCACTTTCACTCGGATAGCTTCTGTCCAAACTTTATTTGCACTACTTTAAATCCATTGTTATACTGCTCATTTTAGCCTAACTTATACATATATCTATTTGTAAAATTCTGTTTATAGTAATAGCCATCTGTATATTATGCTCACATTCTGTTTATAGTAACACCCATCTGTATATATATATTCATAGTACATATCTATCTGTAAAATTCTGTTTATAGTAATAGCCATCTGTATATTATGCTCACATTCTGTTTATAGTAACACCCATCTGTATATATATTCAGTACATATCTATCTGTAAAAATTCTGTTTATAGTAATAGCCATCTGTATATTATGCTCACATTCTGCTTATAGTGACAGCCATCTGTATATATATTCATAGCACATATCTATCTGTAAAAATTCTGTTTATAGTAATAGCCATCTGTATATTATATTCAGTACATATCTAGCTGTAAATTCTGTTCACAGTAATAGTTATCTGTATATTATATTCATAGGACAAATCTATCTGTACATTTTTGTTTATAATAGTATTCAACTCTATATTTATTCAGTACATATCCATGTTCTGCACTTATGGAACCACTGTATATCCTGCACTTGCTGCTATTGCACTTCTGGTTAGACCTAAACTGCATTTCGTTGCCTTGTACCTGTACTTGTGTAATGACAATAAAGTTGAATCTAATCTAATCTAATCTAATCTAATAAGCTGTCGACCCCAAAAAACGAGCGTTTGAGGACATAAAAGTGGATACAGGCTGGAACAAATGGGTAAATTGTGGGATCCTGACACTCAGTATGCACTAAAAATACACTACGTGTGCAGTAAGTTAAACATTTGGTCACTGGTGAGTCAAATATCCAAATGTCAGTTTTATATATTATATTTCTGTAAGATAAACTATCCTGTGTTGCCGATTACAGTCTCCTCCGGCGGTAGTACGTTAGTTCTCAGAGTAATGAGACACGTGACGCTCTGTCTCAACTGCCTGTATCCACTTTTAGGTCCTAAAACACTCGTTTTTTGAGGTCGAGAGCTAATAAAAACTTATTTCTGTTTTTTTTAGCTTGTTTGCTGTACACCTTGTCACACAGCAGCTTTTAGGCATTTGTCTGTCTTTTGTTAGAAGCAAGAAATGACAAGGAGGCAGCCTCTCGCAATGCAAAGTCAATGGAGACGGTTTGATTGTTTTCCCCCTGGGTGTGGGCGTGGCCTAAATACGCTCTGTCTCTATTCCCAACACACCTCAAGCTCTTCTGGACTACAATATTTATTTGAGCATTAATTTAGACCTGTTAACATACAGTACATGTTTGTAAGAGCAATGAATGTGCAAAACTGCAGTCAAACCAGTTTAGGTTCAATCATAAATCATGAGTGTGAATGAAGCGTTTGGGTCGTCACCTGATCGCTTGCTCTCGCTGAGCTTTACGCACTTCAGGCTTCTGGTTCCTCTTGGCCAGGATCTCAGCCAGAGACGCACCGGTGATCGCCCGCTGGAACTTCACCGCGCGCCGCGTGCGCTTCTTAGACACCTCTTCCTGTCGGGGCAAACACACACACACGAACATTAGACACCTCTTCCTGTCGGGGCAAACACACACACACGAACATTAGACACCTCTTCCTGTCGGGGCAAACACACACACACGAACATTAGACACCTCTTCCTGTCGGGGCAAACACACACACACGAACATTAGACTAACCTCATCACGGGACTAACGTCATCATCATGTGACCTCGGTGTTCGGCGGAATACTGACGGTCATTTGCAGGGGAATTTTTACTTTACAAATGACAGACATGGCCGATTCGCTCCGATTAAGATCACAGACGACCTCCGCAATTATTACTCATGACTAGAGGTCACCAGGTCATACTCATCCCGTGCAAATAGGGCTTAGTTTTTTTTTTATTCAACAAAATCTGTTTTGATAAATTTAATGGAATATAAACAAATTAAATGTGATTTAAAAAAAATCTGTTAATAAATTGCTGTTAATTTGAACCCGTTTCATGATATCAATTCATTACACAAGCTATTTGATTAATATAATTCAATTTAACCATTCAGAAAAATTAAAGCAGGAAAAACGGAGTTAACTCACATTAATCTAGTTGTCTAGTAAAGTGTAAAGGTTGGCTGCACTATTGGTTCAGCTTTCTTGATGTTCCACTCGTCACATGTTACGACATCTGCTCATAAAATTAGCATCTACAAAAGTATTGTTCAGAAACCTGTGTCGAGGTATGGCATCAGTATCAATGTTTCTAACGATACCCAGTCCTAGGTCCAGTTACACAGATAAACGCGTTGGGGATACTGGGTTCTGAGACTCTACGGAGAGCTGGAAGGGTCAAACTCACAGACTGGC